>NC_061487.1:11111994-11411994 GCF_022539355.2 Hippoglossus stenolepis | reverse complement strand
ACGTCATTTAAAGCCAGGTCCTTGAAGTACAGATGTAACTCATCCTCAAGGCAGGCATTGGCCAACGGCTCACGAGTGTGGGGTCCTAGCAGAGAACTGAACATCTCATCAATACGACTATGACAAGATGTCTCTTCTCTTTGTTGCCTTTGTCTCTCTCATGGGTACATTTGTAAAACAAATTGCCCCTCGGGGATAATAAAGATATCCTTCACCTTCACCTTTACATCGGCAGCCGCCTGCTCTTCCACACTTATTTCCTCTGTAGCCGGATGCTCTTCTTGACGGGTCTCTTGTGTGGCATCTTCCACATCCTCTTTCAGCCATTCTTTGGCCTTGGTCAATGTAGCACCAGAGGAGAATGCATGATTCTTTTTTTGAGGACCCAAGAGACATGCTAACACTACAGTTTTTGTTTCTTCTAGTTTTAAGAAACGTTTGATCAGGCTTTCCCTTATAACTTGCCTGAGCATTCTGATGCCTTGTGTCGAGGGCCCTTCATCATCTTCATCATCATCATCGAGCATCTTCAGCACAGTCAGACACAGTCAATGATGCAAGATGCTGATGAATTGTTATGGCTCACCTCTAGGGTCACCAAATTGGACACAATGTCCCACTGATAAGCAACAGGACATGTAAATCCTCCTTGCTCACCAGAGTAGATGTTAAGGGCATGCTTTTGCTCCAGCACTCTTTGCAACACGTGGAGCTTCGAGTTCCACCCCGTTGGGACAGTCTGGATTACGTTGTGTTCTGGTAGGCCAAGGTCTTTCGGAATGGCCCTCAAACGCTGCTTGGCAAGATTCAAGTGGTGGAAATGGGTGGCACATTTCTTAAGCATCGCAATAATATCTGTGACGGATCTTTGACTTGACAGATCATCATTCACCACAAGTTGCAATGTGTGTGTTCCGCGAGCCTCGTCCTCTTCACCATGTTGGCTCCCCTGTCTCGAAGCACAAGCGCTACACGGTCTTTGCTTATTTTCCAATCCTCAAGCATGCTCAGGAATGTCTGTCTGATGTATTCCCCAGTGTGGGATCAATGCATTACCCTTGTGTGTAAAACAATCTGCTATCTGGTCCATTCATTGTCAATGAAGTGACATGTTAGGCTCATCAGTGACTATGTTGATCCAGACCAGCAGTCTGTAGTAAAGGAGAGTCAGTAGACAGCGTTTTCTGGTCGGATCAGGGCTTTTATTTTATTTCTCACAGCTTTTCGGTGCGGTAATATTTCTCACTATTTCTTCTCGATATTTCAGTGCATATCGTGGTGAGGCGCTTGAAGCCAACATCAGAAAGACTTGTGAATGGTTGGTTGTCAGAGACTATCATCTCTGTTATTAGTTTGTCCATTAGTTTAGATCGGTCATCTGAATTTTGCCACTTTTCTTATTTCTGATAAATGTAATTTATTGTAGGCTGAGATGCAGTTGTTGTCCCCTGCTGAGGTTCAGGCTCCCGCTTCTTCTGTGTGGTTTCATACTGCACACGGTGATGAACCCTGCGGGACCACAGATTTGAAGTATTGGTAGTTTTTGCCATTGTTCCTTCCATGCTGACAACATGTATGGCAGACGGCCTTCCTTGGTGTTGGTTTAGGTTGAAGTGTTTGAGTCCACAAAACAGTTTTGGAGTTTCAGGGGTAAACAGTGTTGCAGCCAAATCCGATACAATTGAAGTAAATGGGGACCACTTCTTCGAACATAAAAAGACAACATAAAAAAAACATAAAATGCCTCCACACTACTCCTGAGGTGTCATCCAAGTGTCCGTAAGCCCCGACATTCAAAATCAACTCGAAATGGCGTCATGTACACCATGTGTTTTCAGTCTAAATGTCCAGTGTTATCCTCCTCATAGTTGCTGCAGCAGTAACTTGCTGATCTCGTCTCACAATTCAGGCCCCGTTCCCTTACGTCAGCATTTCAGCCAGCAAGTCATACGAGCCCTTTATAAGGCTGGTGAGCGTGTATAGCTTGAGAGTGTGCTCCTTAGCGCACACATTGTTAGTGCCAGCACGGCCACCCCTTGTGCAAACAATGTGGACAAGTACATTTTTTTGAGAATACATATTTTTGATAATAATAATCATAATTAGAATACAATAACAGTACAGTTAATTTTGTACATGCTGCACCTTAATGGATATTTATTAGAAAATTTATTTTGTTATTTTACTTTTGTAAAATGTTCTTTTTTTTAGGTAAGAGAGACACAGCCCTAGCCAGTTTAATGCTCTCTGTTCCTTGTTTCACTGTACTAAAAAAGTACCGAACCATGACCTCAAAACCAAGATATGTACCAAACCGTGATATTTGTGTACCGTTACACCCCTAGTATGTGTGCATGTCTTTTGAGATCAGTTTGTTCCATGCTCCATCAGCTAACACGAAGGAGGCGGGATTTATGACTTATACTGCAGTCAGCCACCAGGTGGAGATTGATACACTTTGGCTTCACTTTTAGGGAGTTGCCAGGTCATCCATCTTTATAAATAGGGTATGCTTAAAAACAAAACATTGAGCTGAAAGACCCTTTAATGCTCCACAGAGCTGAGGAGAACTCTGTGTGTTCTTCACTGAGCTTCATTACCCAAGTGGTCATGTGATCCACTGTTAATATGAAATATTGATTAGCGCAGCTGTAAACTGCATCTTTAAAATGAGTAAAAACATTATTTTTGGGTGGTACAGGGAATCCCCCCTTTCCCTTGATCGACAGAAAAGCCGGTGACCTGTGAAGTGAACACATCACAGCTACACAGCCACTTCACTCCCACCATTAACACTGAACTTTAAAGGTCTACAACAGCTCTTTTCCCCTGTAATCCATCTGCACCACCAAGCTTAACTCTCCTGTGTAATATAAACATTTTCAGCATGCCTCAGTATTTCCAAAGCCACGCACACCAGCCATACCCCATCTGAGAGAAAGGGAATCCAGGTATGAATCAGTGCGGCTTTATTTACAACTCTTACAAAACAAACTTTTAAGAGCCAAATCACATTTGCTCACGCAGTGAAGTGGCAATGAAAGCCTGGCCTTATGTTACAGGGTTGCGAGACCGTGGGCAGCACAAAACAAACAGCTCTGCCTTCCTTCCTTTGCTTTACAAGGGGATGCAGATTGGACAAATATGTTGGCTGTTGTGAGCAAATCCGCTTCATGGTTTTAGACTGTTGGAAAACCACAGTCCGACAGAAAACAAGCCGCCTAGCCAGAGCCCATGTTTGAGTTACACTCAGTGTTGATTTATCTCCTGCCCAGACTATGTAATCGCATGTCTAATGGACTCACTGTTCATTAGTGAATTAACACTTTTGAACATTTACATCATCAAGGCCAGGCACATGTTTCCAATTTGTGAAAGAAAGTTATTTTAGACTTTTTGCTCAGAGGGTGGGGACATTTTTCTCTGTTTGAACCATTCTGAAAAATATAGAGTTACAGAAGAAGTTTTACCAACGTAAAGGTCAACGCAAAACCACAACAATCTGTCAACTGTTTAAAGGGAACATTACCGATAACTTTACAGGACTAATGTGTAGCTTTTACACTCTGGTCTGTGCCATTCCAAACTAATTACTTAACATTATGCAACACTACTGCATTTTGTCAGCTCAATGGGCAGAACATGATGCATGACCATTATGTTGTGTGCATTTATTGTACATGTTCCTGAGCCTGCCTCATAATACCTCAGTTTGTGCAGTGTTACAATTCAACAACATCTATACAAAGCTATACATTCACTGTATGCACTGTTTGTGTAAAAGAGACTGTATTTTTTTTTTTGACAACTGTTTTATTTGATTTAGGCCTCATCTACACTACTGCAGATATTATTACGAATGGTTATTTTCCCCCTCCACTTAAAAAATGTTTTTCACACAACGTTTGTTTCCCAAAATATCTCCCTCCAAACAAAAACACAAAAACGATTACAATTTCTCAAACAAGCATGCCAGGCCAGTAGGTGGCGATAAAGTCTACATTAACGATCCCTGAAATACTAGAGAGTAACGCAATACGTCCAAGTTATTGGACGAGGCAGACGTCTGTGATAATGTGGTGCAGTTACAATAAATCTAGCTGCAAACTTGTAGTTGGACCAAGCAGGGCTAACCAAATATAGAGAAACCGGTATATAGCCACCATTGTGTATCCATGAATGTCGTCCTCCCTCATGTAGACATTTTTTACTGCTGCTCTCATTTATTGTGTCTGAGAGAATAAAATATTTAGATGACCAAGCTCATGTAATTTTAAATGTCTGTCTGCCTGTCTGCCTGTCTGCCTGTCTGTCTGTCTGTCTGTCTGTCTGTCCGTCTGTGTTTGGGCAAAATCTTCAGTAACAAAAGATGTGAGCCTCAGTAAAACAACATGATGTCACTGCTCACCACAGCTGCCAGTTTTAGCTTTATAAACTAACTGGAAAGCATTTTCAGCAAAATAACAAATACCATCTTTGAATATTGCAGATTTAACAGTTGGTTTTATTAAGAGAGTTTGGCCAAACAAGACCACATACTGAACCCAATCAACTAATAAGAACTCATCAAACATGACATATCCCTTCATTATTTAGCACCAGCACAGACTCACAATGAAGTGTCTCCTTCTGAAATTTGCTTTGCTACAGCCATAAAATGTTATTTGTGTGTCCAATTAGCCACTGCACTGACCCACTTTCATTTCTAATTTTTTCCTATGGGTTCTTCTGGATGATGATTCATCCAAACGTTAGCATCTTCAATATGGCCGTGTTCAGCAATTATTTTTACTATTGGCCAATTTGTCCAAAACCCCCAAAGATTAATTTTACTGTTAAAGAAAATCAGCCAATCATCACATCTGAACTAAAAAATATTTTGGCCGAAAGATTAGTTAAATGTCAGTCAACTAATCTATTCATCGACAATTTCACCTCCAATCGTACATGAGGAAACTAAAATATTCAATCATTAATAATTGTAGTTTTTATTTTCAGTCCATCAACACATGTTGTACTTCAGACCACCACAAGTTTGAGCCTTCCTATCCTCTGGTTGGCCTCGATATCCTTTCATGGTCGCAGAGGTTTAGAAAGTGTACAGTGCTCTCCAGTTTTCTGGGAGAAGCAGAAAATTGAGAGGTGAAAACTGAGGCCGACGAACGGCGTGCCAGTCACTGTGCCCTGGTGAGCACGAGGCGGGTGGCCTCGCACAGCGCAGGATAAAGCTGTCCAGAGGCTGCCTTCAGCATCCACGTCCGTCTGCCAAGCGCTGCTAGCATGTCCCAGGGCAGGCTGGGAGAACAAGACCGCTCAGCAAGGCCTCTGCATTGAGTGCACTCCATTTAAAATAACCTATGGATAAATAAATACATGGCCTAAGTTCACTGTACAGTAATTGGTCAGGAAACCAACAGAGACAAGCTCATTTACAGTAAATGGATCAGCGTTGAGTCCGTGAAATGCACTTGGCTCACACCATGCATTATAACGATTTGGAAATTTCAAGTGCAGCTTTTTTTTCAGTGTTTGAATATGCACTGAAATGTCTCATAGATATTTTTTCACTGGGAAAACAACAACTAACAAGTATCTGTGTCAGAGCACAAGTAAATAGAAAATGACCTTAAATAAAGAAACAAAACAGTGAGTGATTATAGATGATGCAAGACTCACAAATTGAGACTCCACAAAAACAAGGGAAATGTGACAAATTCTGAAATTACTTAAGTTTCTGTTTAATAACTTTTTTTTTTACTTTTCTTTGACATGCAGACAGAAGTACACACACAGTCTCACTCTCTTACACACACACACACACACGGTGGTTAGTCTGGCCAACCTTGTTGACCCACTGGCTTAGCTGTGGTTGCACGCTGGACGCAAAGCACTCATTAACGATTTGAGCCCGCTCTTCACTTGTGCAAACAAACAGACTCGGGCCGTCATTACCGTAACACCATGTGTGTGTGGTCTTCTCAATCAGGCCTTTATTGATTCTTCAATTTTCGCTCGGGCTGAGGCAATGCAAAACAGCACGATTTGTCAAGGGAGTTAAAGACGTGCAGCACGCAGACTTGTGGCATGTTTCAAAACGCTTAACACGCTGCCGGACACATTTTTCATCAGCCTCAAATACTGCACGGTAGTTGTTGCAGCGGGCAGGAGTCTGTTCCACAGGCAATGCCACGGCATCACCACAAGCCACAAAACATAAAACACCACGGAGGGTTTTATGTCGCATGTAAAATGCACATCATTACCAAGAGCGCTTACCCTGTCCACCAGCTCCACTTTCTGCCCTCAGACAGAGCTATCTTTACATGGACGAGTCTCACTGTGCGCTCTGCCCTGTGTGATGCTTGGCAGCCACGCAGAAGTTTATGGTAATGTTTTGGGTGATAGGTCAGGGGCAGGAGGGTGGCGGCTATCGGTGGTGGCTGTGTGGGGTTTCAGACCCTTTCCAGCTGGCTTGGGGTCTGCCTCTTGAGGTCAGGTGGGTGAGAAGGGGGCATCAGACGAGGGGCAGCTTGTGGTTTGGGTTAGGGGGGGCAAATACGGAGCAAGAAGGGGCCCTAACCTCCCCCTCCCTTCCACAGAGCCCAGAGCACAGGGCCACTGCAGAAAGGTTGGCCACAGTCAGACACCCTACCATCAACATCTGCCCACAGAGAAATGCTAATGTGGTGGGCCAAAGACTCACACTTCAGAGTTGTTTTTCTACTTTTTCAATCATCAAACACAGTTGAATCACAAGATGAACAACATTTCAGGTTTTCACTAGAAACAAGCTCGAACACTGAGTTTAATAACCCACCATTTCAGATGAGAGCAGAGCTGTGCCAGGATGGAATCATTTCATCTTAGAAATACATTTTACAGGCAAAACGTCCAGTGGCAGATATTTCCTGTCTGAAAAATAATGATTTAATGTACCTGTGCTCTAGACCGAGTCTGGACAACATGCTTTTGTCCTGGTTGGACCTCCCCGACTCACTGTCTCCAATAGCTTGACATTTATGGTTAACATAAAAAAAAAAGTAGTTGAAAATCAGCCCCAGAGCACAACCTGAGGAGGATTATCATATATCATGCAGCAGAAACAGAAACAGACAAATCTTGCAGCTACCTTCAGATCAAATAAATGCGTGACGAAGGAGGCCATGTTTGGCTAACCCTGAGCAGGAATTAGGTAATGTTCAGGATGTACGCCTCTTAAAGTACAGATCAGTGACCCTTCTCTGACATCCTGACTAAACTTCTCATTGTGCATTTTGGCTCAAAACCTAAAAGTCTGCATTAACTGTTGGAAACATTCGTTTACAACCTATAAAATTGTACGTAATACAATGGATGTGCGATATAAAATGTATGTTTTAAGTATTAGAAATACATTTTATCAGTTGGATCCACATTGTGCATTGATGGATCATGACCAACATAAACTACAGTTTACTGGTGCTTATTTTGTTCAAACAACACTGCAGTTCTGATTAATTTGATCGCTTGAAAGCAGCGCAAAAAAAATATGTATCATCATCATTTAGTTAGATCTCCATCACCTTTTGCTCCGTTTTTGGTCTCTACCAACTCCTGAAGGCAGTATCTGTTTTTTAGCTAATGAATGTTCAACTACTTTCACTAGCTAGTCTCTAAATTTCTGTTTCCTGTGGTTAAAAATGACAGGTGAGAGTGAACCAAGACAGTGAGTTTACAAACCACACTGCAGCTACACAATGAGCTAAAATGAGATCTCTGTAGGTTCATTAAAATGGGTGAATTATCTTTACATTGTTTTCTCATCTATCATTTGATGCTGGTATGATAAAATAAATGAGTTACTGACACTTTTTAACCAATTAAATATGTTTTCAATTGTATTGTCCTTCCATCTGTTTGTCTGATTTTATGTTGTACTGGTGAGCCGAAGGCAATTTTCTACCATTGGTGGACAATTAAGTTCTATTCATTCATTCATATGCTCCAAAAATGTTTTAACAAAAATAAATACATCTTCTCTCATTTAATCCCTTTCTTAGCACATGGAGTTTTAATTGTCATTGCTGACATCAGAATATATCTGCTGTCATTATGTGGCTGACTACAGGTATTTAACTAAAATTATAATTAAAAAATAACTTCTAAATTATTCTTTGATCTTAACAAGTCACAGGTCTGTATCATCCCAAAGGAAAAATACAGTATTCAACACATTGTAGCCTCAGCACAAAATGTAGTGATTGCAGTGATTTCATACACAGCACAGATAACTGATGAACATATACAGAGTTATTTATAAATCCCTTTTAAGATAGTCAGCTGGAGATTTTACAGTAACTCAACTGCAGTTCTCAGTAAATTGTTCATGTTTACATGTAAATTTGACAAACAGCTCTCTTTCCTTCAACAGGTCATTGTCGAGCACGCAGGTTTTTTGCAAAGTGGCATGATTTAGGCTCCAATAAACCACGGATTGAAAAGAGAACAGAGTGCATCAATTTTAACTTTCGCCCGCCTCAGTAGCTGAGCTGTTGGAAATAGCTGACCAAGAAGAGGGTCCAGAGGAATAAAGCACATTCCTGGGATGACAGTTATGATTGGTAGGTGTGGATGATTAGCAGGAAACTCTTCCAACTGCCCACAACATGACATTATAAAGCATGCCTCACATGAACTAATTCAAATAGCCCCTACAATAACTCACCGTTAAAAAACCATTAAGAGGGGAAAGTAATTCTGCTAAACTCATTTTTCAAGTGAGGTTTTCCAGGATAACAAACCCAAAGTTCTCACGTGGACAAATGGTGAGCAATCAAAGCCCCGACTGCATCATAAAGAGAATATTATCAAATACACTGTAAAACCTCTGATTCTGTTCTTTACAGCTGGATATATATACGGTTACATATGACAACTGAATGGCATGTTCAACTGAAACAGCACTGAATTTTCGAAACATGTACTGGATGTTTTTAGAGCACATGCCTTCACTTTTGTGCAACGTTCAAATTTCACTTCAAGCTGGAACAGTGCTAAGAGTTTAAGGGGAGTGGTGCCATGACACAGTAATAAAATAATAATGGAGCATACTTACAGCTTAACACCGTCTTACTGGCACAGACAGAATTGTAATGTACTCGCCAAGTACACAGTGACTGTGAGTGTAACTCCACAACAAAAGGAACTGTTGCTGCGACTAGAGAGGGTTTATGACATAATTGGGTGGGCCAATATAGTGAATAGGGTACATCACATCCAAAAATAGATGCTGAATTTAAACGTGGAATGAGGGTGTTTCTCTGGATGCAGAGTGTGTATGAGCTGGCTGCTCAGAACAGGCGGGTACAAATTCTTTGAAACTGGGGTGGGTGGGTGTATGGTGTGTACTGTATGTGTGAACGTGAAGTAGGTGCAGTGTGAAAGGGATGAAAAACGCACAGGAATACTGTTCTGTGTTGAGAGTGCAATTTAGCATGAATCAAAAGCAGCTTTCCTGGCTCCTGTTCCATATGCTGCCGTCTGCCAGGAAATGGGATTTTTTTTTTTTCTTCATATTTTTTTGCAGGTAAAGTCTTTACAGAATGGAATCAGATGAGGTATTTTTTTCCTACCAAATGTTAAAGTGTTGGAAGTTTGGGGCAGACACGTTGGAAACAGAAGAAAGCTGAGTTTTGGAGACAGCAGGGGGGTCTGCCATATATTTGTCCCAACCCCAAACCCCTTCTGGACCCCTTGCAGTATTGAATCATGACTGCTTGTAAAATACTGAGCCCTCTCTTAAGTAATTTACCACCAACTGCTCTGCAGTCTCGCCTGAAGTGATTCTACTACTCATCACAGCTCACACAAATAATTTATGAGCTTTATTCATGAGGAGAAATGCAAGTAATTCCATCCTGTAAAACAGTGCGAGAAGGTACAGTAACCACAGAAGTGACTCAGGTCTTTGAATGGACTGTATTCATCTTGATCAGCACACAAGGTTATAATAAATCCCTAAAATAGACAAAGACACAGTGTTTTCATATTACAGTGGAAACATTTATCTATTTCAATGTTTACCTAAGATTTTAAAAAAGAGATTCAATAGTTTAAAAAATAAATAAAATAAATGGAAAAAAGGTACATGGCTGCAGCTCCATCTCTGTGAGGCTGCAGTATTGTTTGAGATGAGCATGCTAACACGGCCACAATGACAATGCTAACATGCTGACATCTAGAAGGTTTAATGTTTAACGTGTTCACTATTTTTAGATTGGCTTGTTAGCATGTTAACATTCTATAGCACTAAACCCTTGGTACAAAATGAATTAATACAAATTCTAAAAAAAAAAACATGTGAAAAGTCAGGGGATCAAAAGGGGGATCACAATTCACCCTGGGGGGATATTTAGAATATATTGATCTGTGATTGACCAAGAGACAGACAAACACTGAGCTACATAAGGAATAATAGATAATGAGAAATGCAGATTGAGTGTAGGTATAAAGTATAAGTATAGATGGTAGTTGTAAAGGGTTTCTGCTGGTCTCAACAAGTTAAATTTCAGACTTTTTAAGAGCATAATGAATGTTATTTATGACCTTTGTCAAATTCCATGGATGTGAAGGAATATCTGAGTCCCAGAATACTTCCCTGTAAATAAAGATAAGATGAAGAGTAGAGAAAAAGCCTGGAAACAACACGTTTTCCCCTTAAATACAGGCTGAGACAATAGGTGTCAATCGTCTTTCCCACAGTTAAGTGGAGTGTACTGAAATAAATTCTGACTGAGGTGTCGACTATCAGTTCAATGTTGGTCTTGTTAGCAGTTTTATTACAGCGTGCTAATATCTGTATCTAAGAGCTGCAACATATGGAAACATTACAAACTATGCATGCCACCAAAGCATTTTTCTAAAAACAAACAAACAAAACTTTTTATTATTAAACTAACTATTAAGTGTGACGTAAGAAGCGTTAAATGAACATTAACATAATTAGACATAGAGAGGTTAAGTCCTCTTAATCCAATTGACCATAATAAGAGCTACCTAAACATATTCAATACCTACTGCATTATATTTTTTATAAATTTAAGACATTTAAGACTTTTTTACTTTAAGACCATGCGGAAAACCTGTGGTATTTTGTACAGAGACATAATAAATACACAACAACATGTGCTAACTTCATTAACACATGTTGTTCTATTGTTTTCCAAAAGTGGGGTCATGACTCAGAAATGAATCACAGGAACTTTACACTGGGTTGAGAACAAGCTGCTTCCGAACCTAAACAGACTAAAACCACAGACTCCTGCAAAACCTGAGCACACATACACTAATACCCATTTTCATATTAATTGTTATTTTTCATTCAAGTCCAATTATAATTTAGGCAGAGATCCCTTTGAACCAACTCATTCATCTCACTCTGAGAGCTGTGGAAAGACCTGGCCAACTGTGTGAGTCAAGATCCCAGAGTTCCTCAGGTGGAACAACATGCAGAGTTTATGGGCTTCACTTATAAGTTCAAACATTGGCAGAGTCTTGTATTAGACATCAGTTTCACAGCGTGTTAGTAGTGTTATTGTGTGCATGTTGATGTTAGCACTTTGCTCAAAGCACTGCTGTGTCCAGGTACAGCCTCTTTTGTTAGTTATGAACAAATGTCTGTCACAAATTCACCTCAGTTCAGTTTCTTGTCTCATATATTCCACGTAAAATGTACAATATGACAACAAACTAAGTATTTTATTTCTACGTTGATCAAGTTACAACAAAATTAAAATCATATTTCCCATTTTAGCAATACAATTACAATATAAAGTGCAGGGCGAACTGCCAGATTAAAATCACAATTTAAATTTAAATATTAAAAAAAAACTTTATATGGGATATATGCAAAACTACTAGTGAGGTAATTCAGCAAATTTTTTAACCATGTTCAACTGTAAAGCTTTACAAGAAAAACAAATTCAGCCATCCCTTTGTTACATATACTACTACACTTGTTAAGTAGTATTCTGTCAATCAATGTGATACTAAAAATACATTCACTTGTAGCTCCAGAGTCACCTCTTACATTAGACCACGACCTTTAGCACATGTGTTACATTCACAGCTGAATTCTTGAAATGTCCCATTTATAGGTCTTAGTGGTATCTAGTGGTGAGGTTGCAGATTGCAACCAACCCAATACCCTTCCTCTCGCCCCTTTACTTTCCGCGCCTGTAAGATTTTACTTTGTCCGTCGTGCACTACTGTAGAAACATGGTGGGGCGACATGGTGGATGAGGCCCCTCCTCATATGAAGGGGTCATTCTAAAATACCAAAAAGACAACAATTCTTAGTTTCAAGTGATTATACACAAATTAAAACATAACTATTAATTCTATTTTATTTCTGCCAATAGATCCCTCTAAATCCTACATAGTGGCCCTTTAAATATTGGGCTCAGTGCCTGAACATACAGTGAACTCGGGATTGTGTACGGCTGCCTCAATGCAAAGCTCTCCACTTTCCTTATTAGCCGAATATCAGAGATACCTCAGAGCCCACTGTAACCATTCGGTGGTTAGCTGGTTTGCTGAGGCAGAGTGGAGGTGAACTGAAAGGTCTGCAGTGAGAGGCTGTGGGTTAGGTTTCTCTGAGGTTATGGTCATTCTCCCCTGGGAAAGTGGTTGGCCTGGCTGTTTACTTTGGAGTAACCCTGCCCCTCCCCTCATACTGTACACTCTCTGCTTGGTAACCAATGATTACCTCCATTGGTGCACACCTGTCATTTCTGACCTCCAAATGAGTTATTCATACACTTCAAGTAGACACTGCTGCAATTTGAAATAGATTAAAAATCCCAAAATTTCCAAGCCCATGGTAAATATGCTCTTTGTTATAGGTTGGATTGGATGCTGCGTGGGCGCCACCTTCTTGTCACAGCAGGTGTATGTTGAGGGGTTGTGGGGAGAGAGGCGAGGGTTGGGAGTTCTGGGAGGGTGTTGGGACTGGAGTTAATGGGTACAAGCGAAGGTAGTGCCTGCATCTTCACCCAAAGAGGAGTTTGGCTTTCTCTCAGTGCCTCTCTCACACAGGCTCGCTCACAGTGCTGGACTGAACGAGCCCGTGAGACTACCGCTGAGGACTGAGAGGAGTTGCAGCTCTGCAGCTCATGTGCTACTGGTTTCTATCTTTATCCCTCTTTTAATTGGGACGCTGAGGAGAAATAAATAGCTCAACACACACTGTTGGGAGGCAAATGAATGGAGCACACTGACGGGGGGATTTCCCCAGGCTGTCTTCACACCAATGGATCTGGACACAAGTTTTGAACTGGCCAAATTGCATTTGGCTGAGTAATTTTTCTGAATGATTTGTAAATTAATTTTTGCAACAAGATCATCTCTAAAGAGCGTGCCGACTGAGCTTTTAGTGGATTTTCACTGTACCAATTTACATCATGTAAGTCCAACTCTCTTCTTAACTGTTTATGCCACCTGAGAAATCTTACCTACTCAGGAACTGTTGTTTTTACACAAGCAACATAAACTAATAAATGACTAAAGAATTTAGTATCAATTCATAAACCAAAATTTGGATTAATTAAATTTGCTTTATTAAAAAAAAGTGACTAATATAATGTTACTTGTGTTCTTCAGATCTTTGGCTTAAGGATGTGTTCAATAGTCCTGCTTCATCAGTGGAGTCTGGCTGTGTTCTTGCTGTGCTCCCCAGTGACTCTTGATGGGAGACCAGTTGATGCACTTAGTAGCAGAACGTGAGTTATTTTTTAACATTGATTTTAAAAAGCATAAACAAATAAATGAATTGTATGCAATATGGGATTGTGAAAATGAAGGAATATTTAGAAGCTAGTTAAGCATACACAAATAAATTCCTATTTCCTGATTTAGAAATCAAAACAACAGATCTGAATAGATTGAGTAGGATACAGGAGGTTTTTTGCTGTTTCAGCTCTGGCTTGTTCGAGGGTCTTAAGCTCAGACTCCGGATGGCTCTCAGAAACTTGTTAATGCTGCCACCTACTGTACTGTGAGCTTTAATGGAGCCTAACTGCTCCACACATAAACTCAACTCCACAGTCTGGCATGATAAGACAACAAGGGACAAAAATCTAAAATAGGAAAATTCAGAAATTACTAATTTGATTGTATCACAGACAGAATTTAGAAATTACAGAACAGATATCACAGCAGATTTGTAACAGACTACGAAAAAATGTTTTCTATGAATTTTAACTCATTTATGATGCTCATGATGACTTTCTTTGTTTAAAGGAGGAGATCAGTGAGTCACGCCCAGCTGATGCATGACAAGGGCCGATCCTTGCAGGAGTTCAAGCGTCGCATGTGGCTGCAGGAGCTGCTGGAGGAGGTGCACACGGCCGATGAGCAAGCACCACCTGTGCAAAGTAGAACTCCGAGCCAAACCTTCAGTGGGAATGCTCTACACCAAAAGCCCCCAGGGGCCACCAAAAACCTGCCTGACAGATTCAGGCTGGACAAAGAGGGCCCAAACTTGCCCCAGGAGACCAACAAGGAACTGGCTTATAAGGACCAGCCACTAAAAGTGGCCACAAAACGGAAAAAAAAGGTGAGGTTAGGCCGGCGCAGGGAGAATGACAAGAGGCGGAGGCGGGCACGGTCTACCACAATCACAACAAAGGAACCATGAAGGATGCAGTAGCTTGGTTCAGAGACTCCTAATAGCCTTTATATGGTACTGCACTAAGATACTGACACTACTCCAGCTGGACTGAGGTCTGACAGACTGGAACCACAGCGGACTCAGTAACAGTCATATAAGGAGCCCGGGGCTGTGCTTGTATGATAATATTTGCTATCTGTGTACCATTTTAAAGCAATCTCATCCCATACATCCTGGAGTTTCATCGTAACATCTTCTTAGGTCCATATTTATTTGGATAATTTTCACGCCTCTTTAGCCCTGACTAAATTCAAAACAAAGCACACAGTATGTTATAATCTCTAAACAGTGTGCACAGGTAGAGCATAGAAGGAAGTATTTATTGCCTGAATATAATGTTTCTTCAAACATCTGGATGCTGAGTGGTCTACTTTAGTTCGGCTCCGTTGACTATCATGGACTTACAGTTACAAACTGTTCATTTAATACATCTGTTTGAACTGTGCTGACATAATTTATTTCACTTTGAAAGTGTATATTTATTTTGTGAATGTATCATGGTGCTGCTGACTAAATTCCATAATGCACTTTAGTTATATCCTGTAAATGTTCTTTTGTGGTTGCGTTTTATTTTGATGTTTCTGTTTTGATGGACGTGCTTTCCTCTCCCTCCTTAAATCCCTCATGGACTTGTAACTTATTGGATGCTTCATCAAACCCATTCTCATCATTCTGCATCATAGGTTATATTTTTATAGAATTAGCCCCAGTCAGGGACCGTCAGATTCATTTCATGTTCTTCACTTGCACTGAGAACATACTGTACATGTTTCCAGTTATAAAAACATTAAAAATGTAGCCATTAGAAATATTTTTGATTTGTGGTGTCTTTGTTCACCAGTCCTATCTCATTAAGTCAAACCATTTATATGACGTGGCGTATCTGGTAAAGAGGATCAATCATTGATGGGGCAGCTGATGGTTCCTCTCCAGACTGAATCCTGAATTGCTCCCAATGAGTGTCGGTAAAAAGCATCTGTCAAATGAATGTGATGCACTTTATCATTTATGACAAGTACAAAACTTATTGTCCTATGAGTGCATATTTTAAGCACTAGTGGTCTCAGGTGTAACTTGCCCTCCTTCATCCAAAATTTGAGTAGTACTTCTCTGTTAGTCCATTCATTCATTATCTATAACCCTTATTCTTAAAGGGTTTTAGGGGACGAGAACCAATCCTAGCTGACATTGGGCAGGTGGAGGGGTACGTCCTTGACAGGTCGCCAGCCCATCACAGGGCCAATAGAGTGCTTACTTGTCTACAGTCTATTTTAATTGTACAAACCTGAAGTTGCTATATGGAGGGGACTAGGATTGAAATTGTAATTTCATTATTGATAATCTGATGATTATTTTCATTTGGTTGGTCAGTACAATATAAAGAAAACCCATAATTTGTAAGAGCCCAATATGACCCCTTCAAATTGCTTGATTTGTATAGATACTTTAGAACTCAGCAAGTCAACCTCCTTTTAGTTTTTGTGCTACAGTCTTGTATATTTTATCATGACCTGTAACCTTATTTGTATGGGTTGCAAAAATTATGTTTTTGTTGACTTTTCGGCAAAAGCAGAACACAGTGCAGCTGTTAATGTCCCACTTGAGAACATGTGGCATTTTTAACAGCTGCCGACTGGATGGCACAGAAACTGGTAATGGAGGGGTTAGCAAATGCATCAGCGTCTGCTATATCCTGTGCTAAGAGCAGCAGTGTACACCATAGGCCATTAGCTGACATAATCATAAATGCTGTGGAAAGCCTGATAAAGCTGCCGCCAGGAGCCTGCAGCTCACACCGAAGAAATCAATCCAACAATGGACAGAGACATTAATATCTTCAGAGCAGGGGAGGAACACAGAATGAATCAATGGACGGAATCTTTTTTCTGTGGAGCGTGACCAACTTTTATTTACTTTTACTCATTTGGCAGATGCTTTTATCCAAAGTGACAAACAACTGAGGGACAACACTAAAGCTTCAGTACAGTAGAAACACTGAATTAAGAACTTATACTGAATCTGTTCAATACGGCAAAGTGCAGGAGATTAGGTAAAGAAGTGTACAGTAAGTGCAAGTAAGGAATGTTGGGGTGTTAGGAGAGGAGGTGCTCTCAGGAGAGATGAGCTCAAGCAGGTCAGGTTGCCCCTATGGTGACTAGCAGGCTGCCAGGCCCAAAAATATATTTCAATAACAACACAAAACAATAATGCCAATGAAATAATGATGCCATGGTGCAGCAATGAATCAAACTTACTCTGTTCACGATGAGGCATTTTTGCAAAGGTCATAGCTTACACAGCTTATTTTTATGCAATTAACTATTTCTGTGATTATTTTTATTAAAAGTAAAGTTTCAGCACCTCCTTTTTTCCGCTCTATGCGCCTCACGATTCTGTCTTTTTATGTGGCGAGTACCACCAGGCCTGAAAAAAAATCCTAGGGGAAGTACTGATTTAGTAGTTCCTTCCACAACTGGGGAACCACAAACAAGAACAGTCTGGACTATGATTTCCTTGTGTGTAGGGATGGTGAAAGGATGTTTCTTAGAGGAACGCAGTGGCTGAGAAGGAGCATTACACCTGTATGACTGAGGTCAAGTACATGGGTGCAGACCCAGAAGTCAGTCTGTATAGGCAAGTATGAGTGACTAGAATTTGATTTGGGTGGCCATGGGTAGCCAGGGGAGTGAAATTGCATGCGTTTTTTATTGGACTGATCAAAGACTAGAGGACGCCGCTGCATCCTGGATGGAAGGATTTCCCTGTGCATGAAAGGAGACCCAGCAGAAGTCAATCTGAGGCAAGGATAGGGATGTTGATTTCATGAACTATTTCCATTGAGGGGGTAGGAGAGTTTTACAATGACTCAAGAACTAAACATCCAAATACATCCTCTGACAATAATCCCAAAACAGGCAGGTGATGCACGTCACAGTTGTCTCAGCAGCAGGTGAGAGGCCGTTTCTCTTTAAACCTAGTCAACCAGAATCAATTTGACGCGAGTGATGTTTGCCTTTCCTCCCTCCACATTCAGTAATCACACTTTGTAATGAGCCCTGAGAGGCTGCCACCTCTGCCTGCTTCAGTCCAGTTTAACAGGATGGACACCAGTAAAAGAGGACACTCCTGTTTACATTATGAGGGTAGTCCACTCACAAACATGAGCTAGAGGACGATGCTTTGACGAAAGACAGTGGTGAGTTTGTCAAAATAATAGAAGTGCTGCCATTTTATAATGCTATTAATTTGTTTCTAATGTTAAATCAATATAGCTGAAAAAAGCTGCAAGTTGAGTCAGAATAATAATCAAAAGACATTTTGTTCATAAGCATATTGTTATGTAATGTTTGCCTTGCAAAGTATTTAATGATATTGTGTAATTCTCCTGTTTTACTAGGAGTAATGGTCATTTTCATTATGAATCAACTGATTATTTTCTCATTTAATTTTTGTAAATTTGTAAGAAAAAAAACATTATGAGCCCAAGATTATGTCTCCACATGTTTTCCTTTAAAAATCCACAACCCAAAGACAAAGCTGCAACCAGTAAACGTGAGGAGTTTTTGCTAATAAAATTACAATAAGAAACCAACGATGTCTTTTAGTCCACTGAATTCCCTCATTTTATTTGTTTGTTAGGTTTTATTACGAGGTGCTGTGTTGCATGTTTTAGATAGCACCTGTCAATGTAATACAATGGTGTCCTGAATGTTTATATTTACATGAATATTACCATATGCATATAATAATTGAATTAGCAGTTTAAATTTGATTCTTTTTCAGTTTCATTTGGGTAACATCTGTTCAGGGACTAGATGAAAAGCCTCTTGGCTAACACAAGTTCAGCTAACAACAAGTGCACTGTCCCTGTTAAATGAATCAACAAACAAATAATGACAATGAAAAGTAATTAATTTTTCTCCCTCAAAAGGGTGATGTGAAGCTCCAGATAAAATGGCTATCCCTAACACTTATGGACTGATCTTTGCCTGTACCTGTGGAGTGATCCTGGGCATTGGGCTCTGTGCCAACCTGCTGGTCTTTTCCCTGTTTGCAAAGTACAACACTCTACGCAAGAACCGCCTTGACATCCTCCTCCTCAGCATGACTCTGGCCGACTTCCTCACCCTCCTGCTCATCCCCTTCACCCTGCACTCTGCGGTCAGCCACTCCTGGCCTCTGGGCGACACCTCCTGCAAGGTCTACCAGTTCCTGCTCGCTTTTAGCCTGGCGGCCAGCACCTATTCACTGTGTGCCGTCTCCATGACCCGTGCCATGATCATCACCAACCCGTACCAGCCACCCAACATGGACCTGGTCATTCTCATGTTTGTCCTGGTCTGGGCCCTTAGCTTCTTCATCAGCCTGCCACTGCGAATGTTTGCCACCAAAGAGAGCTTGAGCCCAGGCCTGGCAAACTTCTCCTTCTGCCTTCCAACCATTCATGAGCACCATTACCAAGTGGTCCTAAGCCAGTTTGTACTTTACTACTTTGTTCCGATGCTGGTCATTGCCTTCAACTATGTCCGCCTGGGTCTTTTCCTCCACAAGAGCCCTGTAATGTCAGTGTCCAGTGCCAGGAACACCCGCCGAGCCTCCGTCCTGGTGTTCTTGGCTGCTGCCACCTTCTCAGTGTGCTGGCTGCCTGGTTACGTGTTGGAGCTGTGTGTATACATGGGACTGTATCGTCATGGACAGGCTTGGGAGATGTTCTACTTTATCTGTACTTTGCTCCAATACCTGCACCCCTGTGTCAACCCTGTGCTCTATGTGCTGCTTTCTAAGCGCTACCGCCACAGGAGGGCAGCCTGGCTCTTCAGTTGTAACAAGAACAGAGTGCAGCCGCAGGTCATCAGCATCACCACAGACAGTTTTTAAATTCAGCTCATTTCCTTTACATCATTAGGGACAACTTTTCCTTTTTTGAAGAATAAATTGGTGTTTTTTTAAGACTTTTATGAAGACATTAACTATCCTCTGCAAAATGTAGCAGGAATTATCAAAATGTCCGAAATATATTTAAAGGGAAACTATGTAAGTTCACTGTAATGCAAAACTGGAATAATATAATGACCATTTAATTAATGCTGAGGTTTTCTGTCTTTTGAAAAACATGTCTTTTGACATAAGTAAAATAACTAAATAAATATTCTCTCAAATAAATACAAATAATGAAATAAATATCCATTAAGATGCAGCATGTAGAAAATTAACTATACTTGAACTGTACTGTTACAGTAACAGAGGTTTATATGACTTGATGGAATGATTTGCTGGCTAAAATGTGGGTGAGAGGGAACTTTGTTTTAAAAAGATTTTTCAAATTAAACACTGAATAGAGCCGTGTTTTGTCCATCACACCTGCTCATATGACAAATAAACTGTCACAGGGCAGTCATACTTCCAAGATGCATCAAATCATTCAGCAGGTTTTGTTACTTTGGCAGAGGGTGGCCATTAAATATGAGCCACACAGCACGATGCACTAGTATGACACCACATAACTAGTAATGAAAAACCACCGGTTTATGCTGTTTAAGTAAGCCATCAAAGGGGACGACTCAGTAACTCACACTGGATGAAATTACAAGGTTTTGATCTCTAACCGTGTGATTATTATTGTTTCACTGCAAATTCAGGGTATTCATGCAAAGGTATTCATTTATTATTCAAATTGCTGAGTGTCAATTGAAGAAAAGGTACTGAATGGGTCCGATTTGTTGTGATTATAAATCTGCCGGCGGTGAACACCATACAGCAACTAAATGTACATGTAAAGACATTGTGAAGACCAATCAGACAAATTCTGATTACAATGCAGGAACTCTGAGAGTCATAACTGTAATTTACGAAATATAAGAGTTCTCTACTAATTACAGCTGTTATTGGATTTTTTAAAATTTTTTTACTTACATTTTCATGAAGTTATTATTATTTATAGGTAAATTTGGTTCAACGCTTTCTCTGTTTTGTATTATTTAGTAATTAATAAATGAACCATCGCTAAAATGCAAAAAGTTGTGTGATATTCAAATTGCGATCACATAAGACAACAAAACAGCAAATCCTCACAATATTGATCCTTTTTGCTAGAAAAACAACATAAAACAGCATCTGATTATTAGTAGTCACTGCTGTTCTTCATTCAACTAATTAATTTATCAACTATTTATTCAAACTTTACCCAGTATGACGTAACATCATCCAATAACCTATTGACTAGTGGGTGGATCATATGCTCTTTATCGAATCAAATGAAAATCTGAGAAATGACAAACAGTGTTTTAGTGATAACTCCTGCTTTAAAAATTTGCTTAATCCCCATGAGCTGGTGGCTATCCATTGGGGGGGGTCATTACAGTAACACAAACACACAACAGCACACACACACCAGATAAACCCACACCTGTAGGTGTAAAGTTTGCAGAGGCGAGGTGTAATTGGGGAGCTGTGTAGCAGGTGTGAAGTCAGAAAGCGGAGGGATTCAGAAAGAGAATAACAAGGTTGGCTGAGTTCTGGCAGCCACTGCAGTAATAGGAGACCACCCGCCCCTCCCTCTGTAGCCCCCTGACTTTTGGCCTTCTCCTTAGCGTACAGCAAGGGCAGCTGGCCGGACTCGTACAGAGCGGTCGTAGCCCATCAGCATGTTGGATATAGTGAAGCAATAAAGCACACATGCTCTCCTCTTGCTCCTCTATCTCACTGAATGTAAACTTCAGAGTGAAGAGATCAATCTGCGACCTCTGAACAAAGCAAGTGACGCAAACGAAAAAACTATAAAAGATATTCGTCTCATAAATACTGTAAATGAAATGTTTTCTCAGACACCTCAACTGAGTTGCCCAATGTTAATTATGCACTTTTTACCAACAAAATATTGGTTGAATTTTACTTTGAAACCTCAACACACATTCACTGTATCTATTAGCACATTACAGTACTACTACATTACCACTAGGGGCCACTAACAGCTGCCAGAAACTGGTGTTTGTGGGCAGACCAATGCTTGTCGATCACCATGAAAATATGTGCTGTCAAAACAAGACTCTTGACTTGTTTATTTAGAGATGTGCGGCAGGTTACAGCCCTGTGATTTTCCACCGTATCCAATCACAGTTCTTTTATTTTGAACCTTGCTCTCATGTGCTTCTCTCTACCTGCTTTTCATAGAAAATCAATCAAGCAGGGCTCTATTATCTTCTGAGAGTTTGATAACATACAATTTGTGTTAGCATAGGAGAAGCTGATATTTAAGTAAGTTTCACTTTTTAACTCAAGCTATAATCAGTTAATATTAAATCAATAATCACATAATACATTATTAGGTGATGTGCAACTCCACCGTCACCTTTACGCTCTTGCTGCTATTTCATTTTTGACAAGAATCACTGTCACTGAACTTATGTGTGACTTCTGTGACACTCATTACAAATAAAACAACAAAAAGGATTTCTGGGTTTTCATTCTATCAAACATTTTGTCCAGGGAATTTTAAGGTGATGGTATAGCAGCATTTTGTACTTACTCTAGCATCTTCATATCAAATGCAAAATACTTTGTGGATGTCATACAACAAAAGTTTCTCTAGTCAGCATGTTCGTCAGGAGAGTAAAATGATCCTTAAGTCAGTGTTTGCCAACGATAATGCTGAGTCATGAAACCCCTCAGATGACACAGAATAAAAATTACTTTAATGTCGAGAACATCTACACTGTAGCTCCTGCCAGAATGTAATTCAATTACCCGGTGGCCTATCTCTATGCAGCCACTACATGAAGCAGCCTTTTCACACGGATCGAAAATAATCAAGATGATGAGGATGGCAGCCACCGTTTTTAATTAGATATTATACTTGATCAGCAAGAGTGAAGAATCTGTTTACGTCCCAATATTGGACTTTCTCAATAAAGAAAGTAAACGTTTGAGTTTAATAGATCTAAATACATTTTAAGTTCAAGTTTTTGTAAAAGGGTCAGTCCTCTTGACATGGTGACTCAGAACATTGTACTCCACTGATTAACAGTTTCAGTCATTTTTCAAACAAGAAGTACAAATATTCTCAGATGTCAGCCTCCATTATGTGCTTTGGGGTTTTGGACTATTGATTAGATTAATTTGGAAAATTAAGATATAGATGTAGCCTTAGGGAATCTGTAAATACAATTTTTTATCTAAACATTTTATCGACTAAACAACTAATGATTAATCTGCAGACTATTTCCTTGATCAAAAAATCTGTCTATAAAAATATTCAAAATAATCAAGAATAATCCTCAGCTGCATCCCTATTATTATTAAGAATACGTATTAGCAGTGGTGCAAAAAAGTATAAGGCAAAGCAGATTTATTTGTATAGCACATTTCCTACCAGTAACAACCCAGGGTAATTCACAGAGCAAGCAAACACAAGCAAGCAGCGGTGAGGCCAGTCTGCTAGATAAAACAAAGAGTTAGAAGTACTAGTATCACACAAAGATCACATGTCTGACTTATTCAACTGCTCCATGACGTTTAGATCTTAATCTTAATCGTGCTCAGATGAAAATGAAACAAAATGCACAAACAGATCAAATCCTGACCTGTATATTGCACTGCTGCCACGTGATTGGTTGAATGGGAAATTGCAGGCATAAGCAGTTGCATGTGTGTTCCTAATAAAGTGATTGGTAAGTGTATGTTCACTTCAAAACACAAATATGACGATTATGGTATTTACAAATACAGCACTGCATACCAAGTTTTTGTTATAAGGTCAATTATTAAAGCTGAATACTTATTAGCATTGGGAGATTGTCTGTCTCACCTACCTGTACCTGAAGACCACTGTCCCAGTCATGGCGGAGAGGTGTTCACAAAACATTTCAGCCACAAACGACTGCACTGACATTACCCAGCTCTCTTTCTTTTCAATATCATTTGGTACATGCAGCAGTGGTTGGCGCTAAAGGCTAAAGCTAATCGTCGCTGTTGGCGTAACACGTTAGCTTAACACTGTTAGCTCAACACCGCTAGTAATGTTTAGTCAAAGAAAAGCTAGGAAACTCGTACTAATTGGCTGCTACCTAACGTTCAGTAGTTCCATTGGCGTGAGACGATATTAACGTAACTTTCCCAGAATCGAAAGAGACGAGTTTGGTGATTTAAAGACACAAATCAACATCACCTGGCTGTAGACGGTGACCTCTAGTGTTGCCTGGTTTGACTCTCGTACTTTTTCTTCAGAGACTCTTGAGAGTAAATTGTTCTATTGATGGTGTGGATTCAGTGAGTTGAGCGGAGGACTACAACCATTTTAAGCCGATAATTATTTATGGGAAATTAAGTGCGCCGAATTATACTGGCAGTTCCCGTTTTCTCTAATCTACTTGTGGATGTACAGACAATAGCACTGGATTAACGTGACACAAAACCTAAAAAGCGGGTGTATGGAAACCAGAGGTACGATTATCCTTTGTATATGTAACCATTAAATCTTAAACATTGTGTATCATATCATGTATTGTGTGTATGACTCCAAAACTAGCCCACCTTAACTATTATGAACTAGAGTCAGGTTCATCACATCTTTGGGTCCCCTGGCGTTTCTGTATTTGCACTTGTTGTGACTTTTTGCAGCGCATGTGTTGTCAAATTGATGAAATTGTTTTCTTAATTTGCACGTTTTTTCTATTTGCATGTGTTTTCTTGATTTGCAGGGTGCATATAGTTATCTCAGATACCGTAGTATTAGCTATAGTTTAGCATTTCCATATATGAAAACCATCTTATCAATACAAAAACTGGACGAAATTATAACAACTCGCCAGATAATCAAAATCCTAAAAATGTAATCCAGAGGGGGCGCTGTTTCACCCAATCACAGCAACAAAATGAAAATGCTGAAAGTTTGTTTAAGTGTTCAAAAAAATAGGCTGATCCATCAAAACAACAGGGGGTCACTTGATTGAATTCTTAACCATTTGATTTATACCGGGAATGTTAACGGTCAATTGTTAACTCTTAAAACTCCATGGGTCGTTAGCATGTAGGTTAGCCAAAACTTTATATCATTATAATTAAACTAATAGCTACAAATCTAGCCTCTTTTAGCATGACACATGTAGCTCCTCTTTTGGTTCTTAATTCTTCCAGTAGACATATGGTTTAAGACTTCAAGGTAATACAAGCTTGCTACAAGACAAAACACAAAACAGCAAAGGACAAATGGCTAATGTAGAAAATCCAGCATGACATGTAAAGATCCAGAGTTCTTAGAAACAAATGTAGAGATAGAAAAATTAGATGACCAGACATGTGAATCAAATGGGATAATCATGTTGGCCATGTCAACTAAAAGCCAATGGCAGAACATTAAAGTACTATTACATTTGAGGTTTGTGTACTTGAGTATTTTCATATTGTACCACTTTATACCTCCGCTCAACTGCAATTCAAAGCAATTGCAATTACATCGAGGTGTTTTTATTGTAATTAATTTAAAAAATGTAACATTCATTAAAGAATCTATATAAGGCCAACATACAGTATAGGCTGACAAAATTTTGTGAATTCCTAGGAGACCACATTCTTGACAAACTCCAGGAGTTGAGCAATGCACATAGCTGACAGAAAATAGTTGTGGCTACACACTGTAAGATCAGAGGTCTCCTGCCATGAGCTAATCATTCCATGTGCCATATAGGCAAGTGTTGAAGGAGCGTTGCCTGTTTATTTATAGGAGTCTCTGAGGTTCCACGGCAGAGGGTTGCTCTTGAGCTGGATTAAATTACAGCTATGGTGAAAGCTGAAAATACAGCTTCTACACAGACACAAACAAGAGAATAAATTCTTAATACAGATCTATGGGCCTATTTTAATGGGCTATATTCACCGCAGTTGAAGCACATGACCTCTCCAAAAGGAATATAGGCTGAAAATGAAATATTAAACACATTAAAGCTTCATCTCAAATATTCCCCAAAACTTTTTATTAGTTTTGGCTGAAATGTAGGGGGCATATGGAAGATAACTGTTGCATGAAAGTAGGTTGAAGGATGAAGAAATGTATGAAATTCATTATGGCAACAGCATCCTCCATATATAGATCAAGTCAGTATGAGTTGTCGTCATCTTAAAACCAGTTTAGCAGCAAGGTGAATGAGGAATCAACATATCGTCGGTGCTCAAAAACAAACTGTCTTGTTAGAATTAAAGTAGGCTGCAGAATAACGGAATTCCCCAGCGGCAGCAGCAGTTGAGAATAAATAAATAAAAACAAATTTACAGACACAGGAAAGAAAATAGGCCTCCGTGGTTTGCATTGGCCTTGTTTGTGAGGACATGGATGTAGAGAGAGATGTATTTATAAGTAGGGTCAAGGTAAAAGTATATCAAGACGCCCAGGCATCGAGAAACGCTATCAGACACGTGGCAACAATTTGCTGTCCAGATGGTCGGCACCAGCCACAGCCTGACCTAATATCACGGTTCAGCAGTCTGTTTACGTTGTAGAGCTCCCTGTAACATGTGGAGACATGGCAGGTGACAGACAAAAAAACGTTGGAGTTAACACTGAGTAAACTGAGCTTAAAGAACAAGTGAGGCCTTGTAAAAGCTAGTGTCAATATGACTCTTACTATAAAGAAAATAATCAGAAAGTGGAAAACCTGCACATATTCAAATGATTTTTGAAATTGTTTTTACAGTCACAATGTTTTTTTTAATAATTTGGCTGTAAAGTCTTCAACTTCTTGCCAAGAATAAAAAACAGTCATGAGTGAAGCATAGACCTGCAAGAACGAGTGTCAGCAGATATTGTATCAATTATCCTTTCTAAGATTCTCGGGCTGAACTTGTGTTTGGTAGGTGGGTTGTTGAACAGGGATTTTTTCAGTCCAGCAAAATCCAAATGTATATATATATATATATATACACGACATTGAGCTGGTGACCAGATTGTGAGTTGAACTGTTCTTAGACATCAAGAGTGCTTATAAATAGTGGGTGGTTACTTTGGCCTATAGCAGCAAAATTTAGCCTAGTAAAGAGACGCTCAAATAAGAGGCAAGTAAAATCAACACTACCTTTTTTTGTTAACACCATTACAGACGTGTAATAGAAATCAATTGCAAAGGTTTCCATTTCTTACAGTAACTACAGTAAATGGGTGTAAATCTCAGTGTGGAGAGTAAACCCATGTAATTCGCTATTATTTTTCTTTTGAAAAAACAGTGGTATGACTCCACACACATTAGCCTGATACAGGTCAACAGAAACTCAATCAGCCCGGTGGCGGCTGTTCAACCAAATGCCAACACAGTCAGTGGCGTCATGACAGAACAAGCACAGCGTTCAGTGTTTGACCAGTCAAAGCAGAAACTAAGTGGGAGCGAAACCTGAGTGGAAGAGATACCTCTCTTAACATCTGTTATTATACTAAATCTATGGTTCGGCCCCATAAAAGATTTGATGTTGCCTATTTGCATTCATCTTTAAATGTAGTGCCCCCTGGTGGCAGCAGTAGACTACTATCTTTGGAAGCTAGGTTGACTAGCAGCCAACTACCACCTAACATTCCTGCCATTTTTGTGGGCG
The DNA here is from genome assembly GCF_022539355.2 of Hippoglossus stenolepis. Taxonomy (NCBI): domain Eukaryota; kingdom Metazoa; phylum Chordata; class Actinopteri; order Pleuronectiformes; family Pleuronectidae; genus Hippoglossus; species Hippoglossus stenolepis. The sequence continues at coordinate 11,384,714 of NC_061487.1, read as the reverse complement.
TGGCTGGGCCTGGTGAAGATGAGAGGGCAGCATTTTTTAGACGTTTGCACATGTGCATCGTGGACAATCCTGTGATTTGAACTGCTGATTCGCTGTAGCTAGGTATAGACACGTGTGCTTCTCAAACTGCACTTGACTACGAAGATCAGTTGACATTGCACTCGTTTTTACACAGGGGGTTGGTTCTCCAGCTCTGCATGCCAATCTGAAAAAGTCACCCGCACGTCACTGAATCACATGAACAAAGTTATCAACAAAATGAAACTTTGAGACCTTTGAAGTCATCTTTGATTAATAACCCACGTGTGGTTCTTCTGCGAACTGATCCCCCTGCAACTGCCCCCGGCCTGGATGGCGGACGACGCAGTCTACTAAAAAAGGGAAAGGCTTGATCAAGGGGTGAAATGATAATCCGAGGGAGGTGTGGGATGGGAGGTAATTCCTGCCCTGCTCTCCGGATCGGAGGTATCCAGTTTCATCTCTTGCTGCATGCCCTGTTACCTATCAGCAACAGCATGAACTTCAAGTTAAGATGATAGCGGGCTAAAATTGGTGGCTATCAAAACCCAGGAAGTGTCTGCTTTCAAGAGTGGAAGCCCTGGGTTCAGACACCTCTGGGTGAGGAGACCGTGTGCAGAGCGGGCAATGGGGGGACAGCATAATCACAGCTTAGACTCCATTAGGCCAAAACTTTCACACTATTAATTAGTTGCAGCTGCACACACTCCTCACTGAGACTACAAGATAAACTGTGATCCACACAGAGAGGAAGACTTTGTCACTGTTTCACTGACTCAGCATCATCGTCACAGCGAAAGCAAAGATCTTCAGCATTGATCATTTGAGGTCAAAACAAATCTAGGTATTCAGTTATGCTGTACTCTACCAAAGGTGATACAAGTTAAGCCTATTGCAAACATATTTGTATTATTGACTTTATCAGTTAATTAAAAAAGCTGCAATACAGAAAATACACATATGCACACAGCTCTGGCAAGTTCACGTTTCAACTCAAAAATGTACGTGTCAAGGTAAAAAGAAATCGACCAAATATAAAGACTCATTTAAAAAAATATTTGTTGATGTAGGCTACACTTTTATAAAACAAAATTACTATCAGTTGAAATCACTAATGTAGTTTTAAAACTGTCAAATATACATATCATTATCGGTAAATTCAGTATGAGCCATGTTATAGTGTTAAGATTAAAACCAGATTAAATGTAGTTTAATGTGAAGGTTTTTTAGATGTTTAGATGATCTAGTACCTATTATTTATTGTTACTTAATCATAATCATTACCTGCAGCCCTGGTATAGAAACTTTACCGAAAATCAGGAGAGAAATTGGTAATCAATGACCTAATCCTGTCTGTTCTTGGCTAATCGATCAAACTGAACTGAATTCCTGACAAATTGAAGCATAAACACATTGATGTACAAATCATGTACTGTAAATATAATAAAGCTAATACATAGTTTAAACCAGTCTCGATTATTTATTTTTCCACCTCCGTCCTTTGCTTTTGGTAAAATGTTATTAGAATTTACCGCAAGTGATTCTTCTTCATCTTGAAACTTTATGTGAAGCATCTTGAATCCGAGGCATGCCGGATTTAGCTTCACCTCAATAGACTCATTCCAGTGTCTGAGACGCTGTCATCACCGGAGTGCACCTCAGACTGGGTCAGTTACCCCCTATTTCATTTCGAGCAGAGTAGTTGGCACTAGAATGATGTGATCTGAAGGAGCTGTTGACTAGTGTTGCTGACCTTTAAAAAAACTGTCTCAATGGATAACACACTCTCACACAAACATGATATGCACATGTGTTCATTCACCAATTACACTAATAACAATGCCTGATACACACTTGCAGTAATACACACACTCACACAAACACACACACACACACACACTTTGCAAATACTTGGCCTGGGGATCTGGAGGAGGTGAAAGCCAAAGGGAGTCACTGACACAAGTTGGTGGTGTGGTTACTTCACGGTGTAATGGGTTGGGAAGGAACCTCATCCTGTCTATATTTAGACAAAGATGAGCTCGAGAGGATGAAGTTCACTTAATGAAAAGGGTCAAAAAAATATTGGCTGCTTCTAAAGAAATAAAGTTATTGTGTTTTAAAATATCACATTAAGGTCATTATTAGAATTTGGAATTATAAGAATATATTTAAACACATTTTTTAAAATTAATATTTTGAGTTATTAACCAGTCAAATCATACAAATCAAATCATAATCAAAAAGAAAACTTGTCCGTAGATGAGGTTTTGTCCTTATTTTCTATAAAATTTGAAAAACAATGAATGTTTTTCATCTTAAAATGTTACAAATTGTCTCCTTCTAAACAAATAATGTCACAACATTGGGATAATTGTTTATTATTAGATTTTAAATTGTCATAATATAACTAATTATTAAATTGATATAATGGCAATGTATAATCCAGTCAAATCATAGGGTCAATGAATTTTTCCATAATAAAAATGGTAATAAACCTTGGCTGGTTCTAAAGATACAAGGTTTATGTGTTTGTGAATATCAAGGCACTGTGATAACTGTTTATTATTAGAACAATTATATATGTTATAAATAATTATTTTATTGACATCATTGATTTCATCATGCTATTGTGACAGAGATCGTCTTGACTAAGGGGAGTGTTTATTGTGACAATATCGCAACGAATAACAATAATAATGATAATGATAATAATATATTTTGAGTAGATAGAGCTTTTAACAATACTCAAAGACACTACATAAGTAAAAACTGAGTAATCAAGTTAACGCAATTATCTCAAAATATAAAAATAACATCATTAATCACACATTAAACAGTTCTGAAGATTAAACCAAGATTAAGTCAGATATTAAATCAATGTCAGTCACTGATTTTCTCTCGTTCTGAAGAATGATGAGAAAGCAGATGTTTTCCTCGCTGTGAGTGAACGCACAGTGTCTTGTTACCATGGGGGTCTCCTGCATTCATAGGTCGAGCCATTAATAACGATGGGAGGTTCCTCGCTGTCAGCATTCATGCACCCTGCAGGCTTTTATGGCATGTGTCTCCCAGGCTACGTCTCAGTACATGCGGTCACTGTTTAAGTGAGCATGTACTGAACATGTCAAGAGAAATGGATGGATGGTGGAAACGTGCACGTGGCAGCAGAGTATACATTTCTCTTGACATGTACTGTACATGTCAAGAGAAATGGATGGATGGTGGAAACGTGCACGTGGCAGCAGAGTATACAAAGTAGTAAATATTGCAATTCTGTTATCAAATGATCAAATGAGATGACGTGAATATTGTGCTGAAGTAAGGCTGTTGTAAATACAAAGATGGGATTGAAATACTGCTGAATTTAAGATAATAATAATATAATAACTAGAGGTGACAGAGGGAGGCCATTGTAGACCATGACATCTTATATTCCTCTCTTTCACTTTGACTGATGTATGCGAGTCACATGTCCATTCCTCAGCTTGTTTGTTATTGTTTGTTTCCTTGGATACAGTCGAGGCCTGACACCTTGGCTTGACCCAGACAGTCATTTGCTGAACGCTATATGCTAACAAATTAACAGCAGGCGGCACCGTGTCCTGACACTGACATTTGACTCTGGAATCCAACCCTTTGTTCAGTGATGGAAGGACCATAAAAATGTGCTCCTTTGGGAAGCAGTGCTTTTTAACCTGATTGCAAAAAAACCTTCTCTCTGCCCTGAAAGTTAGTGATGGCAGCTTGTACTCGCCAATGATCACCCTCGTCTGTGTAATAATGCAAACCGTACTAGTTGGTTTAAGTAACACTGATTAGCACCCTCGTGCTATTATTGTTGTTCTCCTGTGTCTACAACTGACGTGACTGACGTAAGTGACAGCCTACAGCTTTATGAAGGCAATGAAGGTGGAATAAACTGACCTATAAAAAGACCACAATGCTGCGGCGCACATATAACTTGACCCTGCACACTGGGGCCACATCTTTTAGACATATTAGCATTGAATCTTAAAGAGAAGAAAAATAATTAAACTCTAATGTGACTAATAGTTGACACTTTCAAATTTGTCTTAGCAGCAGAGTCTGAAAAGGACTAATAAGACTAGAAATAACTGCAGCTGTTTTTTTTTTTTACACCTCTGTGACCCCAAGGCCAGGTCACTTGTCTTATGGGGGTCCATGTGTTCCAGGTTGTACAATTGATCCCTTTAAGTGCGATGACCAGTGAATGTTATTTTGGCTGAGGCTTCCTGAAGACACTATCCTCTCTGGCTACTCAAGTGTCAGTCAAACCAGCAGTTTCCACTGGCCAGGTCCAGAAGGGACCCTGGTCACAGGCTGCTCTGAGCCTCAGAACACTCAAGTCATTTCATCGTATCTATTTCAAGATGCATTTAATACTTGGGAAAAGAACCAAAATATATGCTTATATAATATATGTTTATCATGTTCTCTTGTACTGTTTCTAAATCTGTGGGCTGTGACCCAAAGTAGACGCTGCGTCCTGGAGGTTCCCCTTGTGACAGGAATAGCCCCATGATTTCATGAATGAGGGACCTGCAGGGTGAGACTCTTCATTTCGGAGCAGACTCTGGATCTGAAAACATATTTGAACTCTCTCTGAACAAAACAAGGATTGAGGACTTTTTAAAAGCGAATTTTATTTAAAGTATTAATAACTTGCAGTTGGATTTTAAAATAATACACTTGTAAGGCGACATGGTCACTTGGAAAACACTGCAGTGCTACATCGAAGTGAGTGAGTGTGAGAGGGACAGCAGCAGCAGCAAGTGTCATCTGGTCTTCCAACTTGGGGAGGGCTTTGGAGTTTAAAATGGTGTGAATATGATAGCCATCTCCAGCCATCGGTATTGCTTATGCAAGTGGAGATCTGTCTGCACCATTGAAAGTTGACAGTTCAGAGGCACTAATCTGACTAAAGGACGGTGTAAATCAACAACGGAGCAACGACTTTGGATTATCGACAGACTCGGTGGAGCAAAAAAGACCTGAATCTGGGGCGGCTACATGAGAAAGAGAGCCGGGAGGACGCACGGGCTAAAGGGCAAGAGGGAGACACCGAGGAGGTGAGTGAGGGGTTTACCCTCGGAGGGGTAAAAAGATGACTGTGGTGTCCCAGGAGAACCACGACGAGACTGTGGTCGTTACTCCTTTGTTGCAAGATGCTGCCGACTTGGAGCCGGCGGACCAGGAGTGCAGCGAGAGGGTGTTCATCAACATCTCAGGTCTGCGCTTTGAGACGCAGCTAAAGACCCTCTCCCGCTTCCCGGCCACGCTCCTGGGAGACCCGCGCAAAAGGATGCGCTTCTTCGACCCGCTGAGAAACGAGTACTTCTTTGACAGGAACAGGCCGAGCTTTGACGCCATCCTCTATTATTACCAGTCGGGTGGGCGGCTGCGGAGGCCCGTGAGCGTGCCTGTGGACATTTTCCTGGAGGAAATCAAGTTTTATGAACTCGAGGATGAGGCCGTGGACCTTTTCAAAGAGGACGAGGGCTTGGCGAGGGAGGAGGACCAGACGCTGCCCAACAACGAGTACCAGCGCCAGTTCTGGCTCCTCTTCGAGTATCCAGAGAGTTCAGGACCTGCACGGATAATTGCCATCGTGTCAGTTATGGTTATTTTGATATCCATTGTTATATTCTGCTTGGAGACACTACCCGAGTTCAGAGACGTCCCTCCACAGCCGGACAACAGCAACACGGCTAATGGAAGCGCACAAGGTAAAGTGCCCAGCCCATTCACAGACCCGTTTTTCGTGATTGAGACCCTTTGCATCGTGTGGTTCTCTTTTGAATTCACCATGAGGTTCCTTTCGTGTCCCAGCAAAGCAGCTTTCTTTAAAAACCTCATGAACCTCATCGATGTTGTGGCCATAGCTCCGTACTTCATCACCCTGGGCCTGGATCTCGCAGAGCATCAGGGCAGCAGTCAGCAGGCTGCGTCTCTGGCCATACTAAGGGTCATCCGTCTGGTCCGCGTTTTCAGGATTTTTAAACTCTCCCGGCACTCCAAGGGCCTCCAGATCCTCGGCCAGACGCTCCACGCCAGCCTCAGGGAGCTGGGGCTGCTCATATTCTTCCTTCTCATCGGCGTGGTCTTATTCTCCAGTTCTGTTTATTTCGCAGAAGCAGAAGACCCCGAATCTGAATTTACAAGTATACCTGATGCGTTCTGGTGGGCTGTGGTGACAATGACCACGGTTGGTTATGGAGACATGTGTCCCTCCACCATTTGGGGGAAAGTCGTTGGATCTTTGTGCGCAATCGCTGGAGTACTCACTATTGCTTTACCGGTCCCAGTTATAGTGTCCAATTTCAATTATTTCTACCACAGAGAAAAGGAGGAGGAGGAAAACGTTCAGTTCGTGCACGTGACCTGTGGGCATCAGCAACAGCCCTCATTTGTTGAGTGTGATTCAAACAAAAGTATCCAGTCGCTCTCCAAAACTGAGTCCTTTCAGGAGAGCGACGACCTGGACCCTCCGGCACATCCAAAGATAAACCCACTCGAGACATACACGGGGAAACTGACAGTTGTATAAAGAAAATGTGTTTTTTTTTGTCTTCCAGTAGACACGCAGTTAATGCTTCTCCACGACGGATGCTCCTGGTGCTTTTACGCATGCTGTCTACAGTGGTCTCCAAACGTGGAGCCTCAGAAATTCGTTTTTACAAATACCTTCATGAGGAATTCACGTTATCTTAATTCACCGTATGAGAAAATCATTCCTCCACTTCTCACATATTTCTCATATTGGAGCGACTAGTGGAAACATGCAGAGGGAAGCTGTGGACTTAAATATTATACTCGGGAAACCTTAAATAAAAACATGTGGGAACCCATGAGGCACGCAATAAAACAGATGGATTATTTAAATTGGGCCTGCAGCAGTAAAATGTAGCCATCACACGCCTCCATACGTGACAGGGGCAGGTGTTTTTTTTATTTGTTTACCCATAAAGAAATGTCAATATGAACTACATGATCCCAAAGCATTGAGAAGAGTAGGAGAGGACAGACCAGGCGTGCGTAAAAGTGCCAATGACGCACGAGGCATCCAACGCTCCACACTGCAGCGCATGGCGAACTAAGACACATTTCCATTAACTGTGTGTCGGGGTTGCGCCGTGTGCACTGTGGATAGGTGGCTGCTGCCATGTGCATGAGCACACTGGCACTTGTTCAACTCTCTTGTCCTGCTGCGTTCAAGCCTCCGATGTGTTCGTGCCCAGTGTGTCCTTGTACATAAACACTAGTAGCTTCTTCTATTACGCAGCATGGCGTCCTGGCATAATTGGAACGATGAAAACCTAATTTGCACTTAAGTATCGTGCGGTCAAAGTTAGTAAAACCGCTTCGATTTCGGATAGAAACCTTCTTAAATTAGGTTGTTTGCCTCTGCATCAACTTGCAGGTTGTTGCCTTAAACGAGGCTCTAACACTCAGGATACTGCGTTCAGGTTTATGGTCTGTTTTTCATAATGAAGACACCAATGACCCATAATAAAAATACACATATCTCGTTATCACATGATAGATTTCCTCTAAATATAACAAGTCTCACATGTCTAAAAATACTACGTCATCTGCAGCCCATTTTTTTTTTCTTTCTTGGAGCTTGTAATGTGCCGCCAGTGGTCAGAATAAATGAGCTCTGAGCGCCACTCTGTGGATGAAACACATCCCTGCAGACAGCTCAGGAAGCTCAGAGTGCAAAATTAAGACATAAACTGGAATATCTTTGCTCTGTTGCAGCTTGCCTGCTCGGAATTCTGGCTTAAGCCTCCTGAGGCCATGCTCTTTGACTAAGTATGCATTCGGATGCCTGTGATGGTGATCTAAGCTCGGATATCTGACTGCTTTCTCTCACCCCCCAATGTCAACATAGTGAGTTTTGTTTTCTGCTTACTTCCAGGAGGCAAGAGGCGATTAAGTGAAGCTTGTTGTTCGCTTAAAATACTAGTGGGGCATTCTCCTCTCCTCCGAAACACTGGATCATTTTCTCATGGATTATTCTTGCATTGCCAGTGATGTAGCCTACAGAGACCTCACAGTGGAAACCCTTGGGAAAAGTTTAGTCTGCCGCAGTGGACATTTTGTGTATCAGCCATAGAAAAAAACGACATTCTTTTGTGTAGGCTTTTAAAATGACCACGCTCTTTTTGTAGCTGTATAAAAGGCCTTGTGTACATAATGTTGTTTTGTAAAACTTCTGAACTTCCTCTTTTCTTATGCAGCTTACAATGCAAAGTTGGAGCCGCAACCTGCTTCTGTGTTGTTACAATCATTCAGCTTACACTGCAGCTCGCTGTATACAACAAAAGCATTATAGTGCAATGTCTGCATGACGCACATGCATTGTGAATTTTAAATGTAATAAAATATTTATTTTTCTAATTTAAACATGTATGTGAACTTAACTTAATTCTTTTTATAAATAAATGATGGATCAGAGAACATACCCCTCGTTATTTTTTCATGATCCCAATGAAATGGATAAGACTCAGAGAAACAGCAAGTCAGTTCAAGTCCATGCACATTGATTAGTTCAACACACTGATGTATATCGCTGTTGGTGCTCGGTGGTGGCAGAGGCAAGGTCGTCTTGCCACTAAAACAATTAAGTTAATAAAATGTCATTGTGAGGAATGGAGGAGGAACATTTTAACAAATAAGACAGAGGTCTGATCACCTGATTTTGATCTGGAATGTGTTTTTTAGAAAGTCAGACAACGTTTGTTCTGAGTTAGTTCAGCTCACTGTCGTAAGGCCATGATAAACCAAACACTACCATGATTTTATTTTTACTGTTATAATGTGCGTATGTTCTCGAGTTTTACTGAATTGTGGTTTCCTGAGGTGACCCAATCATCTGCGCTGTCCGTGGTGCTGAAAGTGATCCGGCCTCTGCAGAGGATAGTCTACTAAATTCCAACTCACAGCATTAAGACAGGTGACAGGTTCTAATGTTGTGGTTTATATCCATGGCCTGTTTGGAGAAAGTACATTCTAAACCACCGTTTATGTTATTTATGTTATGTTATTTTCACTCATTTCCTATAGCTTCACGGCTTGAAGTCAAAAACATACAGATCAGTATTTGTAACATTCCTTGCAATCGTTCCAAATGTGTCTTCTGGGGCCAAATGTAGCAGGTTAATGGCTGAGAGGATGTGATAACTTAGTCAGCATCATAAAGTGAGCACAGACATGAGCACAGACCTGCACTGACAAGCTGACCTGCGGACACAATGTGGACGATTAAAAAAAAAATGCAATGCCTTTATTGTTGTTGCATGGTGTACAATTAAGTATCCCAGTGGTACAAATGGTATAACACAACTCACAGACAAGTATAGACACATTATAGTCTGATAAATAGATACAGAGAAGACAAGGAATTCATAGTATGACATGTATATAACACATATGAGTATGTGTGCTCAGTTATATTGCACATTATAACATTGCACATGATAATATTGCACGGTTAGGATTTTACTGCACTTGGTTAGGTTCTCTAGAGGCACTTGGCTTGTTACCCCTTGATTTACTGCTCATTAGTATATAAAAAATACTGAATGACTGTAGCGCACATCGGTCCTTGACACATCCAACGATCATTCAGGAGTGATATGATGACAAGGTGATGATTTCTTCCCTTACTGATCGACAATAGACTGGTCTGTGATTGGCAGATGGTCTCAGATGCTGCCCAGTGTATGATTCAGAGCTCCTGTCTCTCTTTGCGGTCCATTGCGCCAGAGCTGGCACTGCGCGGGCGCTCTTGTTTTTGTGGTGTGTGTGGAGAAGTTGAGTCGGCGTGCTTTAGTAGAGCCGGTCTGCATTGCGTCGAAACCCTCCAACTCCTCCTCCTCCTCCTCCTGCTGCTGCCCTCCCCTCTCCTCCTTTCCTCTCCTCTCCTCTCCCCTCCTCTCTTTTCCCCTCACCTCCCTTGCACTTGCATGTAAAATGCACATCACAACATGCTTGACATTCTGGAGAAAACATTTGGACCTCGCTGCTGCTGCACTTGACTCGTCTCTCCACTCTCCGTTTTTTTTTTTTGGGGGGGGGGATGCGTAAAATTCCGCTCTCCGAGAAACACACTCCAGCTCGTCATCGCGTCCATACTCGCAGGAGGCAGCAGATTTCTGCTGATGCAGTGATGTCTGGAAATGTCAAGGGCTCGCTTGTTGCCCCATAATGTATCTCTCCCCCCCTGAACTGCTGCGCAAGATTTTCTCCTGCGGTACAGCCTCTACTGTAAAGCTGCTCACACCACCGTGCCGCCAAGCGAGCAACTTTACGGACGCTGCTGCAGCTTTGCAACCCTTCTCTTCTCGCTGCATTTCCATCTCAGGCTTTCCTCATTATAGACTTGCCTGATTTCTCACAAGGCGTTCAGACCTATGAGGGCACTTTGACGGGACACGGGATGGTGATGATGACCACAGTGAGGCTCTAGGCTTTTCTCCTCGGAAGGTGCAATGTAAAGTTGCCACATGATACCCACTGGTGTCCTGCTGTTGGATGATATTACCCGAGGATGAGACGCATTCAAGACCTTCCAAGATCAACCCACGGTGAGAACTGCTGACTTACACAATGTAGCCATCATGGATTATTTGAATTGACAGCCGCTGTTAATGTAAAGATGATTTACTACTATTCTAATGTTCTCCCTCTTTCTTAAGATGAGATGTGAGTATTTTACCCTGCATTAGGCCTAAAGGCTTTGCGCATATAGAAACATCAGTTGCTATAATGCCAGTATATTATGCGTCAGACTGGAGAGAGTGGCATAGGATAAATCACTGCTATGCTCCTTTAAAACACAAACACATATGACAAACTTAAGTAAAAATCTATACAGAAATGTCAAAGGAATGTAGCAGAGAATGCCACAGCCATTAAGTAAAGGAATTTAAAGATCATGTGTAAAATACAATATAGATCAAAACATTCGTGAACTCCCAAATTAAAAGATTGTAAATACCTATATTGTAGAAATATGACAAATTGATCCTCGGAATAATATATTTTACATACACTATCGGGTGGTTGCACTAAATGTGGGCTGATAGAAGTAAACGGATAAATAAATAAACTGCAGAAAATGCTGAGCCAGCAAATATCTTGGCAGTTTCATCCCATTATTTCCTCCCTCTCCCTCTGTCTCTCCCTCCCTCTCTCTCTCTCTCTGGGTGACAGAGGCAGCAGTAACAACAGCAGCAGATGCACTGGAGAGCAGCAATGGTCAAGTCAGCGAGAACCGCAGTGGAGCCGCACTGAGGCAGAGCAGCCAACCAACCCCCTTGTACCTGGGGACGTCTCCAACAATTTAAGGGGTGTGGGAAGCTGAGGAGTGGAAAATTTCCCCCCGAACCTGAATGCCTGCTCAGTCAGACTAACCGAAAACCCAACACAACTCCTCCTCCTCTTCCTCGTCTTCACCTCCTCCTCCTACAAAAATGACCGTTGTAGCAGGAGATAACATGGACGAGACCTCGGCTGTCCCTGGTCACCCTCAGGACACCTACCCCCCAGACCATAATGACCACGAATGCTGCGAGAGGGTGGTGATCAACATAGCGGGTCTCCGGTTTGAGACACAGTTGAAAACTCTCTCCCAGTTTCCAGAAACGTTGCTAGGCAACCCCAAAAAGCGGATGCGGTACTTTGACCCTCTGAGAAATGAGTACTTCTTTGACAGAAACCGCCCCAGCTTTGATGCCATCCTCTACTACTACCAGTCAGGGGGTCGGCTGAGAAGACCAGTGAACGTCCCTTTGGATATGTTCTCAGAGGAAATCAAGTTTTATGAGCTGGGAGTGGACGCGATGGAGAGGTTTCGTGAGGATGAGGGTTTCATCAGGGAGGAAGTGCGGCCTTTGCCTGAGAGGGAGTTCCAGCGTCAGATGTGGCTCCTCTTTGAGCATCCAGAAAGCTCGGGCCCCGCCAGAGGGATCGCCATTGTGTCTGTGATGGTGATCCTGATTTCAATCGTCATATTTTGTTTAGAGACTTTACCAATGCTGAAAGAGGATGTAACAATTCGAATAGTGGGGAACACTACTATTTATATCAAGCCAAATATCCTTACTGACCCCTTCTTTCTCATTGAGACACTCTGCATAATCTGGTTCTCCTTTGAGTTGATAGTACGTTTTCTGGCGTGCCCAAGTAAACCGGCCTTCTTCAAGAACATGATGAACATGATCGACATTGTGGCTATCATCCCTTACTTCATCACACTTGGCACTGAGCTGGCTGAGGATCCCGACAACGAGGGGATGGGGGAGCAGGCAACCTCTCTGGCCATACTCAGGGTGATCCGTCTGGTCAGGGTGTTCAGGATCTTCAAGCTGTCACGACACTCCAAAGGACTTCAGATTTTGGGGCAGACCCTCAAGGCCAGCATGCGAGAGCTGGGATTGCTGATCTTCTTTCTGTTCATTGGAGTCATCTTGTTCTCAAGCGCTGTCTTCTTTGCAGAGGCAGAGGAGGAGGGAACCCAATTTGGCAGCATCCCAGATGCATTTTGGTGGGCCGTTGTGTCTATGACAACTGTGGGCTATGGGGACATGGTCCCGGTTACTATAGGAGGCAAGATTGTAGGATCTCTGTGCGCCATCGCTGGAGTGTTGACAATCGCACTCCCAGTGCCTGTCATTGTGTCCAACTTCAACTACTTCTACCACAGGGAGACAGAAGGAGAAGAGCAGGCCCAGCTGCTCAATGTCAGCAATCCCAACCTCCCCTCCGAAACCAATTCCAGTCGCCGCAGTTCATCCACTGTCAGCAAGTCGGAGTACATGGAGATTGATGGAGACATAAACAATAGCATCGACAACTTTAGGGAGGCAAATCTCAGAACTGGCAATTGCACTATAGCCAACCAAAACTGTGTAAATAAAAGCAAGCTGCTTACAGATGTTTAGACACTAGTTAGAAACTTTGGGATCTCTATTGGACTGTGGAGTAGACCATCAGTTAGGAATGCTTCATTTACCTCCTCAAAGCGCTCTATGGCATTAGGCCTACAACTATGCTCAGCTAAATAGAAAGGAAACAGAAAAAACAAAGCTGTTAGAGTGTATGACAGGTAGTTAGAATAATTAATTCCTCTGATCCTACAACTATATAGGTTTATCAAAAAGAAACCATCGATTACTGCGCATATAAACGGCTCCCTGGAGGATGCAGAACACACACTGTCTTATCAGACGACAGCGTGACAATTAAAATCTTATGCATGGAGTACAGATAACATTACAGCAAGTTGCACAATGCACCAGAAACGTCTGCAGAGACATGCAAGCATCTGCAGTCAAGTGGTAAGCGCCAAGAAGTTAGGTGACCCCCCCTTTCCTCTTCACACACGCCCTCCTCCCTCCTCTCTTCCTACACTGGATCTACTATTCAGCAAAGCACCTTATAGGAGGAAGACTGATCTCTTCTTGTTTGGATGTAAACAGATGGTGATCTACTCGCTTCACGGACATCCGCAATGCTGCTGTTTTCCAGCAGTGGCTGTAAATGTGATATCACCAAGTGATTCAATGTCATGCCCTTTAGATGCAACACAGCACAATGATAAAGTGAGCTTCACACAAGCATGATTAGAGACTTTCCATTTTGATATCGGCATGCATGTGACATATCTCACGTAATGGAAAGGATGTTCTTTTGGATACCTGCCTCCATCCACCTCCCCTTCTCATCTGTTTTCATACCGAGTGCACTGGATGAGTTTTTCATTTGAAATGCTACTCATTTAGAAGTATAGAAACTGAATGTTAAATCTTAAGGGAACAGTACATAAAATGAGATCATAGCATGAAAAAATTAACCTGCATTATGGTCTATTGACTAAGGTACTTTTGTATCCTGGTATATTTAATGCATGACATGAGTATACAGCTTGTTGCAATTCAGGCACTCTGCAGTGCCCTATTGTCAGGGAAACTACGGAAATCAAATTCTGGATGTTTCTGAATTGCGATCGAATATATCCGAACCCACCCTGAGGATGCAGAGTTTCTAATTTTAAAAGTAGACAAAGAAACGGAATAAATATTATCAAAAATGCATATATTCATAAATAAGCACCAATTACAGTATTACATCAATAGTGCAGTGCATGGACCTTCTACGAAGAAGAAAATTATTAGTCATGCTTCCATCTCCATTTCAAATTTTAGTGCATTTTTGTTTGGAATCCACTCAAAAAAGATCATCACCACATTCAACTTCATATCATTGAGAATTCTTCTGACATTAGTTGCTAGTGCCTTTATCCCTTTTACCAACAGGACCAGTGAAAGTGCCTCTGTGTACAATGGTATTTGTGAGGTTGAGCGGAGCTGGTTCACCTTCTGTTTAAGTGTGGAAACACTGTTGGTTAGGATGTTAATGATGCCAGATAAGCAAGGTGGAATTAGAAGCTGATTGTGGTCAAAAATGTAAAAAATAGATGATCCATAGCTGTCATGCACAACCCAGTTTTCATGCACTTAATTATGCCCTTAAGCAGCAATGTATTGTACTCTGCATGTTTACCAATTCAAGTCAAAAGGGAATATCCATCGGTTTTCAGCATCTTTTATTCATGTCTGTTGTTTTTTTTTGTTTGTGCACCATGCATCCTTTCAGGGTCTCTACCTCAGCGAGGTCATTGCAAACTTGCTGCAGAGCTGCAAGCTTCAATGCAGGGCTTCCTATACCATAATGCAAAATGGAACCTTAAGTGTAAACAGCAGTCATGCAATATTGAATGTGAGAGTCCCAAAGCATAGCCTTTTTACACAAGCACTTAGGACAAATAGTGTACCCGAATCCTGCTCCTTTTGTTCACTTAAAGCTACGCACAATCAGAACATTCATCATTAGAGAGTTAAGCGAGGTTGCCTGTTTTATATGTTGCTTTCTTTGAAACAGTGGTGTATAAAGTCACTGTGTTATGTTTCAACACGTGTGGGAGAGAGAGTAGATGGAAGTTTGATGTAGTTTTTAAATCTGTCATCGTGCAATCCAAAGCGCAGCCCGACTTTTTGCACAGTCATTTCGTTCTGTTGCCTAAGTCTTTTTTTTTTTGCTAGTTAGATTTTCTTTCCTTGTCACCGTGCTTGCTCACACGTAGTGTGTTGTTTCTCAGCACATTGTCCCAAACAGGCTGACTGCAGATATAGACGGGGACAAATTGTAACAACTACTTGAAAATCTCCAGCTACTGTACATCAATCTACACTCAGTATTAAGACAAATTCATTCTAACGACGGTAAGATTTTGTACCGTACGCCCTTTTTGTTTTAGATTTAGCAATCTCCTGACAAGGTCCTGTGAAAAACAAAGCTCTGCTGCAGTGCTACTTGAATGTCATAGTCGTTTCTGTTGGTGCAATGGCTATCTTTTGTGGTGCTACTGCAGGACCACCATCGTTGTCCTGTCACCATCACATATTATCTGAAGCTTTCATTAATTGTTTTCGACGAGACTCTGTGATTCTTGTTCCTGACGGTTTTTGTTATTGGTGGTTGGTTAGTATAGGGAACTGTTTATAATTTCATTTGAAACTGATCTTTGTACTGTACGGCTGAAGGGTGTCTGCCTCAGGCGAGGTAACAATTTAAGAGCCTTGCTCAATGTCAGTATCTTATCACAGGAGCAAAAAAAGACACATCTGTGTCAGGGATCTTCAGCTTGTGTAGAGTTTCTCATACAGAAGGACGCCAATAACACCCAATACCATATATTTGATACTATATATATCTGTGTCTGCATAGATATACATATATATAGGGTGATTCAAGATAATTATAGTCGACTCATAAATGCAGCTATCAGGAAATTGTTGGCCTTGGTCATCTCGGATGACTGATGCTGGAAAGTAGGTGATATGTGTAACATGTCCTGCATGCCACAGCTCACATGAGGTGAAGAAAATAGATATGACACCCCTCACATTTGCAGCGCTGTTGCTTTCCCGCTGTGAGGGCATGTACGGATGGTGCTATGCATTAAATTACCCAAAAAAAGAAACATGCATTCTTTAACAGCAATAGATTAACAGAATAACCAGTTTCTTAGACGCTTTTTTGTAAAAAAAAATAAATAAATATATATGTAATGAAAAACAAATCTATTTTGAATGTCAGAGGAACTGTGATCACTTGACAGATACTCACAACAGGGCTGTTTATGTACCAACCTCTTGCTCTCTGCTCTGTGATTTTTGTAAGGTCAACGGGGTTAAAGTGTAGAAGGCCGACTTTTTGTTAGGAGAATCACGGGAAAAAAAATCAAAACAAAAGCTTTGTAATAGTGGCAGTCCCCATGAACCCCGCAAGTCAGACTCCAGTCGTTTTTGCAGTTATAGGAACAAAGGCCGAACCTTGTAACGAAGTCCCAAAGGAACGGCCCATAATGCACTTAGAGAGGATCTATTATCGGTTCACTGGACTGAACGGCCGCACGAGTGAACGTCAGAGAAGGTGCCTAAATTGTTTTTACATATTCATTTCTTTGAAGTTACTGTCAGATGTTACGCTTCTGCAAAGAAACAAAAGCGAGAAGATCTAAGAAAAAATGACATTCATTTAAACTGAGAAAAAACGAGAACAAAATGCAATTTAGCTACAATAAGATAGAGAACAGTAACCACTATATACTGCAATTATGTATGAAAAACAACTTTAATGTGTGTTTTTATTTTCCTTTTTTTTTTTTTTTTGGTGGCACTGTAACATGACTGATTTAGGAAGAACATGCCATACACTGGAATATATCAAAGATAGTTTGTTCCACTGGCAAGCCATGATAATGAAACTACTGTATTATGATCAATTGTTATACAATAAATGATATGGACTATAAGTGTACTAAAAAATACAAATGGTTTTTCTTTTTGGTTTCTAGATAAAAAAAAATAGAGGATTCATTCAAACACCATGTTCCCATTGTTTCCAGTCTCTTGCTGAACCTACTGCTTTAAAGTATCTCTACAGGAACCTACTGATCACAAAAAACTGCATGGTCGACGGAAGACTGCATGAGCTTTTCAAACTGTGGATCAACTATAAAACAGTTGCATCATTTCAAAACAAAAAAAAGAAAAGAAACCCTTGCTTTCATCTGCACCAAGGCTTTGTGTAAAAGGCCCTGTTCAGGAGTTGTGTCGTGAAACGTGTCCTCCGCAGGATTTCTTAAAAAGCACCTTAGCACCGACCTCATCACCAAGACGACGCTGGGCATCCGAGCCGTGCCCAGCGTGTGCGGATGTTCAGCTTGTGCTCGCTTAGGCTCTGAATGTGAGCGAGGACATCAAGGGCTATAGTTTCTCAAACTCTATCTCTATTCTACGACTGAAGCGCTCGCTCCAGTGACATTTCGCCCCCCCATTCCTATCTCAGTCTAGACTGTAGTGATACCGTGTTGTGAGAAACATGCCTGTCATGTCCAAACAGGGCCTGTGCCACACACCCTTGTCTGTACCACATTGGTTTTTTAAGGCATTTCTTGTTTGCTGAAGGTCGTGATGCTGGACTGCTCTCTGCCTGCTGAGGAGGCACTGGACGGGATCAAATGTCGGGATTGTTGTTGTGTACCTCTCTCGCCAAAGGTGACTTCAAGTGAGAAGATCTGGTCTGTGTTTAATGTGCGATGGCTGAGTTTGTCTTTTTCTGTCGAGAACGCACATTTAAATCACTGGTAGGGACGTTTTTTGGAGAAAAACTTGCAAAGGGACTGTTGAACTCTTCTTCTTTTCATGCACACGAAAACCAAACTCTGATTGTGTTATCTGATCCATCATGTTGTGTTTACTGAGGATTATGCTACAATGTGTTCAGTTTGTCTGATGATGACAAAGGCATGGTCTGTGATCTATGCAAGGGTTATTTTTTTTCTTCTTATATCACTTATGATTTCATCTTACATTAACTTCAATAAATTTTTAAGGATCTGCTGGTGTACGCTCATTTTGGTTGGGGGGGACTTAAACCATCCACTGTGCACTAAGTTGTCTTAGGCGTTTCTGCGGCGCACTAACAGGAGAAATATGCTGCAGTGTGCAGTGTTACAGAACTGGAAGTCTCAATCTAAATGTGTCTACCTCTGTACTACCCTCTCGCGTAAGCCATTAGCAGTGATTCACAGGGCTAAGGTAAGGGTTCCACACTAATCCCCAGTCCCAGGAGAGCCCCACTTACCTCTGTCATTCCCTACGAGTTGTTACACACCTCAGAGGCCTGAAGAAAACCCATCACTCCCTTTTTTTTCCTTCCTGTATTCTCACGCACACATTCGTGAAACCGTTAGTGTGATTCTGAGATGCTGTCCGCTTGCTGAGTGCTAAGTTATCTTTATAATTTATTTATAGATTAATGTGCTGATTATTTACCTAAGGCCCAAAGTAACAAGGTGAAGATATTCAGTTTTACTATCGCATACGACAAAACGACCAAGAGTAGCAGCGAAACGTCACATTTGAGATGTAAACAAATTGGGAATGTTTAGTATTTTTTACTTCAAAACGTCATATGAAAATTATTATTTGTCAAATAATTTTCTGTTGCCAAACTAAAACTGTAAAAGTACATGTCTCTTCATTAGATTACTTAACACACACACCCACACACACAGACACACATATTCAAAGATCCAACCATAGCTGTAAAACAACAGTCCACGTGCCAGTGCAAGTGCAGTGGGCTATATCTTGTAAACCAATACCACTTACGATTATAATTTATTTATAAATTAGTGTGCTGACTTTTACTATCAAATATGAATAAGAAACTATTGTAAATGTTTGTTCATTTACTTATAAAATAAAATAATCCAATCATTATTTGAAAAATTATTATTTGGCAAATCCTTTTCTGTTGCTAATTTCAAATAATAAAAGTGTCTCTCAGTTTTGAGATATTCCAGTAAACAGTTACCAGACACCAATTTCTGTGCGCAAGCCTAAAAATGATGTACCCCCCCAAAAAAAGGTTTCCGTTCTTCATGCCTTTTCATTGCATCCATTACCTCCAGCTCCTTTGAAAGAGATAAGTCAGAATGTGATACTGAAAAAAGTTAGACACACAAACATGGAAGTAGCATAATTTAAAGGGGATATTTATTATTTGGGTTATTTCCGGTCTATTTTTTCAGCATAAAAACGGAAATACAGGGCTATAGTTTGCACCTTTTGTGTAAAAAACATTTGCACAAAGTGAAATGTTTTGTGAAGATAGCGGATGTGGCTGTAGAACATTCGTCCTCTACCCAGAAGATCAACGGTTTGATCCCAGTCTTCCCCATCTGCATGCCGAAGTGTCATAGAAAAAGTGCTGCCCATAGATGCACCGTATGAATCTGTGAATGGCAATAAACTGGACTGTAAAGCGCTTTGAGTGGTCATCAAGACTAGAAAAGCTGCTATAAAAATACAGACTATTTACAGACCATTCACTATAGAATCCGGACACTTCATGCTTTCAAACAATGTATAATTAGTGACGGCCGAGTGAAGACTGAGTGCAGCAGAGACCAAAACACACCTAAAGTAGAGCAACCCTGGCAAAAGTGTTCCACTGGTGGGATGGTGTGTTTGAAAAGGTGAAGTTTAGTTTTCGTCGGTCATATAATTAAATCATAACCTTTTTAGACACACTCTTAAACAAATTGTTTTTAAGAGTGTGATTCTAAAGGCATTTTTTTGTCATATAACAAATAGGTCTTTCAGCACTAAATCTGTCGAGTGCAGTGACAAAAAAATCAGCCGACAAACACACACATCCAATCATAGAACAGTGAAAGGAAAATCGAGCCGTGAAGCTGAAATGAGGGGGCGTCATTTTTGGGGTGTGAAAATGATTCACTCCCACTTCTGTCCTCTGATAGCGCGTGAAGCCGAACATTTCACAGCAGATGCATCCTGGTGAATGCTGCAGCTCGTCTGTCCCTCTCAGTGTCTGTGTCCACCACAGACACTGTGTCTGTGTCTGCAGCCCGGGTCTGTGTTTGCTGTACGGTGACCTTAACACCATCCAGTCTCTTCTTCCTTGTCCTCTGCATTGCCCTCAGGAAATGCAGCACTCCTCACTCTGCAGGCAGCAGCAGCAGCAGTAAGGGTGGGGTGAGCTGGCGCAGGTCCCACTCTTCTTGCACACACACTCTCTCTCTCTCTCTTTCTCCCTGTGTCCGTGTCTGTCTCTCACTCGCTCCCTCTCCTGAGTGCTGTGAAGCTCCACTGGACTGCAATAGCAGAGCGTCGTACAGGAGAGGAGCTCAGCTGTAGGAGAGATTGTACCTGCTTTAATTCAATTCCTCTCCCTGTTGTCACACACACACACACACACACACACACACACACACACACACACACACACACACACACACACACACACACACACACAGCTGTCAAATAATAAGTCTAAATGCCTGTGTTGATTTTTTACATCATTACCTTTTATTTGTTTATTTTTATAGGACAATTACAGCACATAACTTATAAACAATACCACATCGCCTACCACAGCATTTATTGTGTAGCCCATAGCATACCTGTGAAGCCTCTCCCTTTATGGACTTTGAAATACACAAAACTTTGGCACGATTAAATCGCAGGTTGTTGTGTTTTTGTCTCAACAGAAGAAAGCAGCTCAATCGCCATAAATTACAGCTACAAGCAGCAATGGGCTGCACAAACACAAGGGTTTTAATAACAAACCAAACAGTGCAAGACACAAACAATTATGCAATAAAGTTGTAACGCCAGCACCACAACCATGATGAGTCGATAACTGATCTCTCTTAAAAGACGCGATCCATTCTAAGTTCTGCATAAAGACTTCCACGCGTCACGCTGAGCAAGAACAAGACAATTGTCCAAATGAAGATGAACAGATTTAATAAAATCATCGAAACCTCATGTATCTAACTTGTCAAATCGCACAAAAATACACCAAAAATCTGTTTGGGTGCCCCAAGCTTCGTCAGCCCCAAGCGCATTGAGTCCTCCTGAAAACATTCTTCTTTAAAAATGAGTCACAAATATATTATTACTATTTTATACAAGGCTGAACAATCTTCAAAAACAGCTGGACACTGGTTTAGTTTATGAGTATATTTACAAATTATTTTCTGTTTTGGCAACTATCATAACCAGACCTGCAACAACTGACAGAGTTGGCTCCATTGGGTGAAGAAGAAAAATAATACGCAAAGAATACAGATTATTACCAGACTGAACATGAAGAAGGTGGAGTGTTCACACTGTCAGATGGATGTTTAAAGGTGGTCTCACGTTCACACTTTCGTTCAGATGTCAGCCTGAACATGCAAATGACAAACATGTAGTTAAAACTGTGGTTTAAGCCACTGTCCTGGTAATCCCTGATCTGCGTGATGGACTAATTGAGGTGCTGTCGGTCAGCGGTGTAACGGGCCTTCACCGAGCTTAATACCCTCGCCCTCCTCCTCCCTGCACACTCTACACAACACCTGAAGACAAGTCTGCTTGAATGAAAAGTCGACAATCAGCTGTGAGCCAAATGTTTTCCTGTCAGGGATGTAAATGCACTGCGGCTGCACGTGCTGTCTCTCACAAACACACACACACACACACACACACACACACACACACACACACACACACACACACACACACACACACACACACACACACACACACACACACACACACACACACACACACACAAACACAGAGAGAGCGAGGATGGTCGATTTGCCTGAGTCAGGCCTCTGGCTCACTTGATATTCCCAGATCGATGTATTTGAAGACAAACAATCATCCCATATCCCTTGAACAGAAATGCCATGCTTTTCCTGTTGACGTCATCCAAAAACTTTCTCCAGGGCCTTTTCATTGTCGCCCGATCAGCTTTGCCTGCAGAGTATCATATGATTTGCCTGTATCAAATCGCCAGCTGTCCTCTGCTGTCTCACTGTGTAAAACCAAATCAGTGAGATTCCTGTGCACGGCGCTCTAACAGCTTCATGTAGGTTCTGAATGTTAACAATGTGCAATATAGCTCTCACAGCATTATTGGATCCACCAAGCTAAAGGCAAAGCCCTTGGGCCTAACACCACCCCGCCCCCAGGTCCGAGCCCACCAGTTCATCTCTTATCCCCCGATCCCAAAGGCCCTCTCTCTGGCCCACTTCCTCTTTGCATTACCTCCATCAGGCCAGGCTGCTGACACACTTGTTTAATAATTAAGGGCATGTCCATAATTTCCTCGTCCTTGTGGAAGTCCACAAATGGTCTCTGTGAAACTCAGGCCAGTTAAATGTACCTCTTTACCTCGGGCCACTGACAGCCCTACACCACTGTAGTGATACGGCAGAGACGATACGATCCAGAGAAGGTGGTGATGACCTGATTAGAAGGGATGAGTTCATCATGAATGAACCACTCCTCTTTTTATGTACCGGTTTATTTGATTTCCATTGACGTAGACACAGGCTCATCCTGTGGTGTGGTGTCTAACCATCACAACATGTTCAGGGGGAAATGCATGACTCAGCACATTGACTGAAAACAAACATCAATATATATATAACAAAGTCTGTTTGTCCACGATCCCTCCATAAAATGATCAATCTGTAAAGTGATCAGTTCATCTATTCATCCACCCGACTGCTTGGAACCTGCATGCGAACACATTGGCGATTCCGAATTAAGAAGTTCACTATGTTGGCAATATTCCCATATTGGTCTGATTTGCAGTTCATGTCCTAAACTGTGATATCAGGTGATGAGGATCTCAGTTTACGTGCTGAGCTCCGGCCCAGTGTGCAGGGTCAGCAGCGCCTTTGTCTGGGCGAGAAAACTCAAAACGGAATCGGTGCTGTGACCTTCCCACTTCAATTACATCACCACACAGCGCTCAAGGAGGCCAGCAAACACAAAACCACAAAAAAGGATATCAGCAAGAAGAGTGAGGGACCTGCTGAGATTCGCACAACCTGAGCATCGACTGTCTGCGCTGACTGAAGACTGAACCAGCAACAGAGGTACCAGGGAATTTTCTTCTTCTATTTATTGATGAATGACCCGATCAATTAATAATTTTAGCTTTAGAGTAATGGTTAGTTGGGAAATTACCATGTAAATCAGGATCCATCAACAAATTTCTGCCCCATAGAAGGTTAATACGAGCATAATCAACGTCTCTCGTCCAACGCACTACTCGTCTGTAGTCAAATATCTGAATTAACCTTATATACTATATAGCAGCATTTTAATATCCAGGTTAAATATCAGTGAGTCATGCGCGGCTTTCAAAAGAGTCAAATTAGAGTCAAGCATCGTAGGTTTGCATGAGAGGACACAAAGACATTGTTGGACATAAAGCAGCGTCCATGTTGCTCTACATACAGACCCCTCGCAGCAGAGCCATTACATACTGTACGATGATGAAGGAGCATGTCAGTTTTCCTGGCCAGGACACATTAACTGGACTGCTCGTGGAATTTACAGTAAAGGCTTGTGTGGCTCAGTTGAGAGTTATGCACACTGCAAAAAATACCCACCTCATCATGTCCGTCAACATTTACTGAGTCTCCTCTGAATAGGAATTTAAAAAAACAAGACAATGAATAATGCGCCAATGAGGGGACATTAATATATACATTTTAAGTGTCAGTTAAATTAGGCTTTATTTTCCTCTAAATTAAAGCCCCAACTGGAATTATTTACCTCAAATTTCGGTTCTAATTATAATGACAACTCATTATTTTTTTCCTTATCAAATATTTTGCTAATGACTTTTTTGATAAGCAGTTTGGTCTATAAAACTGGTAAAATGTCCCCTTTCTCACAGCTTAAAGTGCCTTATTTTGTCTGAGCAATGTTCGAAAACCCAAAGAGATTCAGTTTACATCAATATAAAATTAAGACACATTTCCTTGCGGAAGCTGGAACCTCAGAATTGTGCCGTTTTGGCAACAACCAATATAGTTGCTAATTATCTTTCCATCCAATTAACCTGACAAATAATTGCATCCCTCATTGTAAAAGCTCAACATGGGACTAAACTTCAAAACGGGAATTTTTTGCAGTGCAAGCAGCTGCACTGGTGAGAGAGCCTGTCAATGGCTGACAAATGGAGAGAGAGAGAGTGCTTTCTGCTGAGAGCAGTCCCTGCAGGTTTCCCATGCAGCCAGCGGGCCTGGAAATTATACTTACACATGTACATACTGTACAGATCTACATACACACATACAAACACACAACGAGCATACATACCTACATACATATCAAATTGCTCACACGCAAAAATATCACTTCCCTAAATATGTCTGAACCTTTTCATCAGGATTCACATATAATTCTCAGAGAAATCAAGGGAAATGGATCCTGGATCCACCCCTAAACCGGATCTGAACCAAAATGTAATGGGTTCTGACCCCTATGTATCCTGACACATGATTGTGTGGTCATCTGTCCAGTAGTTTTTGTGTGATGCTGCTAACTAACAAGCAAACGAACGCTGAGGGAAACCTAACATCCACGGCGGAGGTCAGTAAAATGATGTATTGCAGGTTATTCTAAGTGAAGAGGAGAGGAGTCTGTAGAAAATAAAAACAAATACTTTAATATTTTCTATGCTGCATTATTAAGTACAGTGCAGGGAAGTGTCAGAGTGGATCTGCTGTTACATGAGGCTTAAAGCAGCCTCACTTAATCTCCAGTATGTAACAAATACTAAAGTATAAGTGCAATGACAGAACCTGCGCAGTCCTGGCTCACCTGCGCAGTGTCACTGAAGATGGCACAAAACCACCACAGACAACACAGCTGCAGTTTGGGGACGGTATCGTGTATATTTTGGCTCACGATCCATCTGTTACTGTCAGCTAGCTCCACAGCAGCAGCCACTGCAGCTATTCTGTGCCCTCTCCACATGCCCTCTCACTGTAGCTGCAGTCCTCAAGAAAAGCAAGATTTCAGCAGTTTAACAGACTGAACCCCTGCAGAGGGCTGGCTCTGTGGAAGAGTGAAAAATCAGGGCTTTTTCTGCCTCGCCCGATGTTACACCTGACTCCAGTTAAATGCAGTTTGTAGACATTTATTTTGCAAATACTCAGCATTCATCAGTCAGACATTTAGAGACAGGAGTTTGAAGTCACCTAATTTCCCCCAATTGAGTTCTTAAATAAGAACAAATGTGACAGTAACATCCAGGACTTCTCTACCTCTAAGCTCCTTTGCTTCATCATCCAGCTTCACTCCTCCTCTATCCCCTTTATGATAATGAGCATAAATATGCTGTTTGAGCAGTGCAGGAAGATCAATAAACTAATCAGTGGCAACACTGTCTGTCACAAAACGCTCAAAGATCCAGTCCATGCAGCTTTTAGGGCAAATGTTTCCGGCGGAGCAGAAAGAAGAGACAACAACCAGAGTTATTTTCTGTAGCTTGCAGAAAGGGAACAGATGCTATTCTTGAACGCGTCGGACGTGCATCATCACAAACATACCTGCACTGTGTTTTCAGTGCAGCGTCTGCGTGAGTGTGTGCTGGTGGAGGAACACTCTCCTCCTCCTCCTGCTCCTCCTCCTCCTCCTCTCAGCAGAGCAGAGCCCCCCTCCTCCCCTCCCACTCTGTGTGTTGCTGCTGACTCATTGTCACAGCCCTTGAATCTGCTGCCCACCTGCATTATTCACACACTCACCTTCCTCTGCTGCTGCCTCCTCAGCACCTGGAGCCTGTAAACAGCGGGATGGTGGTGGTGGTGGGGTGGTGGTAGTTCAGGGTGGGTTACTTTGAACATCCCCGGGTCTGAGCAGAGGGGCGTCTGTTTCAACAACATGTCTCTTTACTCCAGGACGGGCGCTGAGAGGATCAACAATCCATTAGTCATCTACTAAGATTTTTTATTTTCTAAGCTTTTTTGAAAAACACAATGAGCTTGTACATGGAACAATTCTCCAAATGTATTCATTGATGTGTGGTTTTACTTGAAGCCACAGAGCTAATAATAAGGATTGACTTAAATGTGGAGCTTACTGAAAGGATAACTGGCCCCTCCGATCTAGAAAAATCCTACATCCACCGCTGGAGTCACCCGATATGAAGCGTTCACACACACAATTTCATTTAATATCCGTTGGTGATAAAAAAACATGATTTAAAAGAATATTTTAAAAAGTTAATTATTAATATTCTCAGTTACTTACAAGAATAAACTGAGTTTGCATCCAAATGAATCGCAAATTTCGAAAAGAATCCTCAGAAAATGGCAAAAGAAAATGCTTATTATGTTTCAATCCGCTCGTGACATGAATATTAGGAGTTAGTTCATGGAGATAAGCAGCAGGTGACTGTCAAGTGACAGAATTATAAAAAAGCACTAATCAAAACTCAGAAAAAGGATCCTCATCAGTCCACATTTATTTATCTTATTTTGGTATCAGGATCTGGAAATATGAGTCAGACATTAGCTAAACACACTAACTAACTAATTTCGTTTTTTAAGTGTAAATTGAAAATAGACTTTCACTGACCCTGAAAGATAACATCATTTTAAACAGAAACCGTTTTAATTCTTACATTTTTAAAGTGTGAAGCTATATGAGTAAATGAGATATAGCAGGTTTTGAGTGATAATAACTCAACATTTGTTCATTTTATAAGCAGTGGTGATTTGTCTTGTACTTTAGGTTCCTGGCAGCTTCAAAGTTTGTTGAAATGGATAAATCAATAAGTTAATGTATAAGTTATAAGTCATATAGCTAAATGGGGGCAGTTTAAAAGCAGCTGAACCTTAAATGCAAAATAAACCAAAATGAATGTGAGCATTAGGTGAAAAAGAAAAGATCAAAGTGAGGATTTTCTGCTTTTCTTCCCATTAGCACAAACAAGCTTATACACATCGAGAACCGAGGCTTCAGCCGCAATTTGCGCCAAAATGTGAACTCGTTTCCAGAGTCATAACTCAGTCAAATCAACACACACAGACATGATAAACACATTTTTAAATTGTGTGTTACTTACGCCCCCCAATGGTGTCGTTGTTTCCAACCTTGTATCGGAAACACATCCAGAAATCCGTTTTGAAATCACAGGAAAAAGACGCTCCTTATATAGACTTTTTACTTTTCTTCTGTATCAAATCAATTTAGTGATAATTTTCTAAACATTCATGGCAACAATGTGAACACAAACTGCAAGTGGATAATTCGCAATCAGTTAAGTAGTGCCAGATAGTAAACATTTTAACTAAGAAGAAAATCAACTCAACGTGTATAGCCCACATTACACTTCCTGTGTTCATATTGTAAAAATCCGTATAAACAATTTATTTTGGATTAGTTCCCACCCAGAATATTTTTGCAAAGCCATGTTGGTTTTATTGTTGCTAACTCATGTTATGTATCATGACAACTTTTATCACCAATTTTAGTGTTATTCATGTTATTGAGTCCATGTTTCCCACTGATTCTAATTAAATATCTTTATTTCTTCTATATATATTTATACATAAGAAGTAATTTACTGTTTTATTTGCTAAATATATGTTTACAGATGTATATTTATATTTTCAGATTTTCCAGCAGAACCTACACTTTTGTACAAAAACTATTGAATTTGCCAAAAACAAAAACCCATTATAACTTTGTCTGGTTGTAAAAAATCTTAATGTGTTTCAAATGAGGGGAAAGGTGGGGAAATTAAACCACATTAACAAAACATTATACTTTCTGTTTACACTCCCCAATGCTCACAAAATGATGGGAACTTTACAATATAAGAGGGGAAAAAAACACACTGGAATCAGGGATTCGTGGGAATGAATAAATCCAGAGGCACCGGATTCAGATACAGTATCTTACTGCTGAGACAGTAAAGTATTTGTATCAGTTGTGCTCCTCCTTGTGTCTGTCACTAGTCCTACAGGACAAATAAAGTGCTGCAGGAATCTGCTGCTGCATAAGCTGAAGAGCTGCAAACTGAAGCCCTGAGATCTGCACGCTTGCTGCTATAAATAAAACATATGATCAAAGCCTCCTTCTGAACTTTATATATATCTAATGTGCTTGATAAATACAGTGAAATTTAACAGTGTTATTTAGCAAAAAAAACATGATGCATCAGAGAAAAGTGTTGTATCCGAGTGTCATTCAGTGTAACCTTGTGTGCTGACCCAAAGTTTGACTGCAGAGCTTCATCAGTAAGAGAAAGTCATCTGCCCCCTAGTGGAAGACTTCGGAATATGAAACAGGTGTGATTTACAAGATCAGTCATGAATAATATGGTGGTGACCACTTTATAGTTAAAATCGTGCACATGTTTGAGTCGTGGTGATGAGAACACAACATCAGACAAACACCAGCTCTGAGTTTTCAGTTTTATTTAAGGTTCATTTTTCCAGACCTGCAGAGGACAGTTGACTTCCTTTAAGCGCCTCGATTTCTTTTTTTTTTTAAACCTCGCAACATCATGTTAAAACCCATTGTATGACTCTGTGGTTGGTTTCTCCTGGATGAGTTTGTTCATTTTGTGAATACTGTTAAATACAGAACAGCAGGAGGGGGGTGGGGTGGGGAGGGGGGTGGTAAGAGAGAGAAAGAGAGATAGAGCGAACACGGATGAGAGAATTAAGACTTCAAAAAAGAAAAAAAAAACGGCGGTGGTCCGAGAGGCCGGTCGCGAATCCTAATGGGTGAGAGCTCCTTAAAAAAACCACTACTACAGTACTCATAATTGTCTCGCTGCATCTTTCTTTATGACACACGCTCACATACAGTTGCTAAAGTCAAATACAATATTGCATAATTTTCAGCAATCGTTAGAGTCCTCCCTTCACTCACTCGAGCTCCTTTCTCTCATCTGTTCATTTTAAGGCCTCGTTTAAGCCCTTGTGGGTCGAACAAGGGGACCTGTTAACCCCTTTCACTATCATCGTGGGTCATTTCCTCATCCGCCTAATCATTGTCCTGTCTACTTGGTGGCTGTCCATGTTAGGGCTAGCTACTGCAGGTACCACACAGTGGCACTGTGAGTAAGAGTCTAGCCCTATTGCTCAGGATGTGTGCCACAATCTCCCAAAGCCAGGGCTCCCCGCGGTTAGGCAGTGCTCTATCCTCTGATACAGAGGTTCAGCAAAAATTTCCCTCCAGCAGGATGGGGCTACTGAGAGCCCTCCACTGAAGGGAATGTGGGCTAAGTGGCCTCTCAGGCAGACCATTTGTGTCCCTACCTAACAGGGAGCCCATGCATAGCCTGTGCCCTCAACTCCCATGTGTCATCTGCATTCACTCTCTTCTCACCAGATCTCAGCTTCTTTTTTTGGGACATTTCATTGGAAAAAAAAAACACTCTCAAAAAAAGCTAAGTGCCAACCCCTTTTTTCTCTCTCTCTCTCGCCTCGTCTTATCCGCTTCTCAGCTGGAAGGGTTAACCGTTTCAGTCTCCTGTAAAAGTGGGGAGGATGAGGGTCTTTGGGGCAAAGCTTCAAAGAGCAGATTCACAGCTTGTTTCATTCCTCAAAACCTAATTGCAACTTTCAACTTTCAAAAAACACAAATGTTGTTCATGCTTACTCAGTTACGTAATTTTTTTGTTTTTTTTAAAAGACCCCACTTCAGCTGATTTGTTTCGTTGCCAGTTTGTAGAGTTTGTGAACTCTTGTGTCACCACTGGTCGCTTTGATGCTCTACTTTTTTCTTGTGCTCTCCGTAAAACGGCAAGCAACACAATGATTACCCATGTTAACGCCCAGAACTAGGTCTAAGGATTGGTGATGGTAGCAGACAAAGGGTCTTGATAACTTGTGTGCCACAAACAGAAACAAAAACAAATAGGCATTCGGAGTAGACAATAAAGGAGGGGGAAAGAGAAAAAGAAGAAAGCATGTTTGTTACTTTGTTAATAATTTCTCATACTCTGCAGATTGGTGTGTATTGCATTGGGGGGGAGGGGCAGAACAGGGTACAGGATGAGTGGGTATTAAGTGGTAGTGAGGGAATGGATGGGGTGTCTGCTGTAGTCTGTGTTCAGTGGCGGTCCACGGCGGCACTCTGTAGCAGCTCTGTGGCGGGCTGTCCTGGGGGTCTGAAGGCGGTCTGGAAGCCTGGGGGCGGGGAGTGGTACTGGCTGGCGGGGTTGGCTGTGGGTGGGGGCATGTAGGGAGCCCAGCCGCCGGCGGCTCTGTGGTGGAGTGGGAGGTGGGCGTCGAGGAGGCCGCTGTGGAGGGGCTGGGGCGTGGTCACCACTGAACTGGCTGGGCCGTCCATCTCTGTGAGTGCCTGCAGGGATTTGAGCCAGTGTGGTGGGTTGTCGTCCTGGAGACAGTCTAAACTGTTGCCTACCGAGGCCGGGATGCCTGCGGGGGGGGGAGTAAATACAAAGAGTGTAAGGCTAATACAATTCCTTGACCAACAATAAAAAATCATCAGAAAGTATTGTGATAACTGATTAATCCTTATTCTCAGCAAAAATGATAAAACAGATTTGTAAATGTGATGACTAAACCAAATAATGAAATAGAAAAAATTTTGATTGTTAATCAAATAATGACCTGCATTGTAGTTTCTACCTGTGATGATAGCAGGGTCCATCCAACTGGCTGTACCATCCCAGCTCAGGCTGTGTGAGATGCCTACTGGCCCTGTCGGCCCACCGATGTGATTAACACTGTTGGAGGATGAGGAGGATGAAGACGAAGAGGAGTTTGGGAGACCCCCGAAATTGATATTGATGTTGGGCAGGAGAGCTCTGAGGCCGTCCTGCCACTCTTTTACATTTAAGCCATCTATAGAGCCGCTGTTTTCTGCAGGAGAGGAAAAAACACGTGTCAGTTCCTCAGGTGTCAGAATCACAGACTAGTGGTTGAATGCAGAAC
Source organism: Hippoglossus stenolepis (assembly GCF_022539355.2). NCBI lineage: Eukaryota > Metazoa > Chordata > Actinopteri > Pleuronectiformes > Pleuronectidae > Hippoglossus > Hippoglossus stenolepis. Next base: position 11,353,798 of record NC_061487.1, on the reverse strand, counting down.
TGCGACTGTTTCCTCTGTAAGGTCAATAAAGGTTAATCAAAACAATAGTAAACAGTATCTTAACGCTGTGTGGAAGTGGACATACGCTGTGAAATTCAATAACATCATCATGTAATGCATCTGCTCAGGATTTTAACATGAAAAGTGACCCAGGTGTCCTGTACCTGAGATGGGGATCCCTCCCAGCCCTGTGTTGTGCTGAGGGGGCAGATTCAGGTCCAGGAAATTACTGTGTGAGGCAGCACTGGCTGAGTGGTTCAAGTGTGTGAGGTTATTTCGTGTGGGGACGCCCATCCAGGGGTGTCTGGCAGCTGGCTGCTGTTGACTGGCCTGGCTGTTCTGACTGCCGGGGAAGCTGAACGAGCTGTAGATGGCTCTGTGGTGGAGCTGGGGAAGGCGTGGCAGGCCACTGGGGAAGTGGTGGGAGGCGGCGCTTGGGTTGAGGGGTGGCAGGCCGGGACCGTGATTGCTCCCGTGGGGGAGGAGCCCCGGGGACAAGGGACTCTGATCCTGCACCGACAGCTCCTTCTCTATCAGGTCGGCCAAAGCCTTGCGGGTGACGTCGAAGGGATCGAAGCCCAAGTCGTCATCCTGCTGTTTGCTGGACGAGCCGAAGCCAAAGGCCGCCTGCCAGTCTGTGGAAGAAGACACTGGTATTGTGTCTGTGAGGAAAGAAGACAGATATAAGTTGAAGTGAGAAAATCTTACATGACTGACTGCATTTAGAGCTACATCTGTGACCACTCAAAACATTTTAGAAGACACCAATTGTGTTTGACAGGTCAGAGTCTCCTGATCTTAACATCTCTGCATTTGAGGATCCCATATCACTGCAACAGCTATTGACACAGAATTAGTTAAGATGTGTGGCTTTCAAAGTGTTTTCCACACAAAACGAAGTGTTACTACAGGCTACTACTCCCTATGAAAAAATAAGGCTGAAATACTTGCATTTCTACACAGTTTGTGCCTCTGGTGCTTAGGTTCAGTATCTCTTGTTCTTACGCTGACTTGGTCATAATATTTATAGAGTTACTATTCAAAGGAGACCAGAGTTACGACTGTAATCAAAGGGTTGAAGAACAGTAACAATTTTATCTTCAGCACATTATTTTCAGCTTTGTGCACTAAATTGGCAGTTTGTCTGGTAACAGGCTAAATCCCTCAAACTGTCTCTGCAATGTTTTTCAAAAGACCTTTTGAAATCTTATTCAAGACTAACATATTTAAGAGCACTACCAGGAAGCCAGAGACATCATTCAGTGACGACTATTAAATTATAGGTCATTTCCTATAAAAAAAGATTTATTGAGTAAATGGTGACTATGTCTCTGACTACAGATTGACTAATCTGTAAAGAGGGGGCAGCCCTCTAATGCAGTCTGCTCGTTTTATTATCAAGAACAATTTACAAAGCCTGCAACAGCAGACAATGCAAAAGTAATAAGACACCACCATTACAGTCAATATTATGGTGTACAAAGCTTATGGCCACTGTATTATGAAAACAAATAGTCAGAATAAAGCAGGTGAATCCATCATTTCAAAACTGTTGCTGTGACTTTGTGTTACTGTTTTAAAAGCACAACCATTTTCATTTAATCTCAATTGTACCTGATGTGAAGAGGCTCTGTGGTTCAGGGGTCATGGGCCAGTCAGAGCTGCCGCGGGGGGAGCTGGGGAAGGGGGGCAGGCCGGCAGGGAGTGGGTTAGGGTGTCTGAAGTTGCTGTTGTCTGAGAAGAGCGACTGGGACTCGGCTGCCGCACCCTCGAAGGGGGAACGGGCTGTGAGGTCTGACACACTGATGGGCACCACCAGGCTGGGCTTGGTTAAACCCGGAGGAGGGGAGGGGGAGTCACTGGTGGGTATCTAGTAAAAAAAAAAAAAAGAGGGAACAACAAATGCTTGTGAGGTCCTCTGTCTCAGACCAGATTTACCGTCATTTAGATGTAACTGAAATAATAATAGTTTAAGTAGTTTTACCGGTTGTAAAGTCTCTCCATTCACCATACCGATTGATTCTGAAGGTTTGTCACTGGGACTAAAGACAGAAAAGACATTTATTTACATACAAATTTTTCACATCTCTAGCGTTTTATCTAAAGTTTTGATATCCAAAAGAAGTATTTGGGGTTTTAAGAACCAAAAACCATCTCTATACAGTTTGACATATCCTCTCTCATTTTCTTGGTCTGCTCTGATTGGCTGAATGTTTTCTGAGTGACGTACAGCTAACCCACACAGAGATAATGAAGAGTAGCCTACACTAGCTTGGTAAAACTCCCGCTGCAATATCAGCGGTTAAATTACTAAAACGGACAATCAAATCTGGAGTAAAATTAGTTGTGTGGTATTTCAGAAAAAAAAACTCTCCTTGTAAACCGAAGGATGGAAAATTATATATTCTTCCTGACATTCAGTGATTGTGCAGTATTTCCGTATATTTTTATTCTCATAGCTTGTTGGCTCTGAAACATTACATATCATTTAGCTGACACCTCCCCATGTCAAGACATGGTTCATAACAAAATAGAGAAATGAAAATAGTATCTTCTACAATGTGGACCCTTTGAAGATGATAAATCATTTTTTGGAGTATACAGCAGTACTGACGAGGGGTGGTCAGTGTTACCTGTTACTGTCACAGTTGGAGGAGAAGGGGGACAGGCTTGTACGCTGACCAGGACCCAGGTCTGTATCTAGCCCATCTGAAGTAATAACGTCTTGGTCTAGATAGTCTAGCAGCGGAGGGGACTTGCGGTCCTCTGAAAGCCCATTGGCCAGTTTGTTATGCCCTGACAGCGTCGGCCACCCATCTTTCCCATTGCTATTGTTGGATCTGTTGCAAAGCAGGAGAAATAAAAACAAAGTTAGCCCAATACTACAAGCTACTGCGGAAGTAATAGGATGAGGAACATAGAAGAAATGACAAAACGACCTCTGTGTGGAGTTGGATTTACTCTTCGACTTCTCTGTACCACATGCTGGAGGTTGTAGAAAGCTAGGGTTAATTTTATAGAGGTCTTGGAGGAGTTTTTGCTCGTACTCTTGATGTTTTCCCGCCTAGAAACAAACGACACAACATGAGATGACTGCTATTTCAACTATTACCGACTCATACAGGACAGAGCGAAGATGTATTCTTAGACTTTTACCTGCATCTCCTCTTTAGTAAAGCTAGCCGCTTCATCCCCCAGCTCATGTAGATACATACAATCAGGTTTGGGACACTGCATACTTTTAAGGAAGTAACTGCAGTACTTTGTTGTGCCTAAAGAAGCCTGGAATACAAAAACAGATACAAGCAGAGTTAAAAGGATACAAGAAAACATGTGAAAAATAATAAGGACTTTTCTGTCAGATTTTTTGTTTAATCCTTATATACACTGCAACTCTTTCAAACTGTGAGAAAAAAAGCCAATTAAGAGCCATATACAAGATGGACATTGAAAATATAAGTTCAACTGATGAGGATTGTGGGTAACCTCTCACCTTGAGTGTTCTGCCATCAACAACCACATTGTTCACACACTGTATTGCTCTTAAAGCGTCTTCAGAGCGGATGTAAGTGACATAAGCGCTAGCACTAGGCCCCTGAAAAAACAGAAAAGTAAACAGTGGCTACTTAATAATCCAATAATATAATCTATGAAATGTTCTATTTACTAATTAAAAAAATTGATATACAAAAAGTACAGAAAAAAAGATATCTAAAACAATGCTACAAAAATATTAAGCAACTCATGGTAACATTTCAGCAAAATAGTAAAACAGCACAGGTTTTCTGTATTCAAATAAAATATATTGATTAACCTCTGATAAAGTTTATAAACCTATCTACTGCGTGTTCATCCAGTCAGTATGATTTGACCTCTCACCTGTGAACCGGCATAAGATGTGCTATTGTTGATGACCACTTTATGGATTTTCCCGAACCTCCCAAAATACTCTGGTCGTTTTAGGACCTGTAGGCACAATGTGAAGAAATAACAATTACCAGAGAGCTTTGATGGACTGTGACTTCTCAAATACACAATGTTGAACACAAGCTTTATGCTTGAGGCTTCGGTGGGGGCTGCACTGAGACCTTTATATGTCCATGAAAATCTCTTCCTATCAAGATCTTTTCAATCTTCACACTGTGGATGATAGTCAAGCTCAAGATAAATCTACCTTCACAGCCACTACCTTATTCATATCAAAGTTATCATTTACAACACACCAGCAGCACAGGTCTCACTAGCTGGTGAGCGATCACTCTGTACTCACCTCCGGGTCGGCGAGCCGCTGTGAGAGCCCAACCACAAACACCAGATTTCTCTGGACCACTCTGACACTTGCCAGATGTTTGCGGTTTTCTGTCACCTTCTGCTTCTTCTCGTTCTGTTTCTGCTTCTTTTCATTCTTTATCCTTTGGATCTCCTCCTGTGACAGAGGCTTGTACACAGCCGGGTCCTCTGGGTACGGCTACACAGAGAAAACAGAAAGAATTTTTCATCCATTGCACGAACAAAAAAAGCCCTACTCTTCTAAATGATGTGGCTTTGTGAAAGACAGTGTGGGATAGAGGCCTTTAGCTGTCAGTGTGGTTGTTTAACAGGCTTTAATTGCCAAACTGTTAATGCTATAAAATTCACTTGATGATGAACTGATAGTTAAAATGACAAGCTACTGTAAAAGGGGGTTGAATAGTTCATTTCCACCGTGTGTTCACAAAGCACATCCCCTCTGCTGACACTACAGACAGCTCAGTGCCCAGTTGGGATGAATTTCTCTGATTCCATGGTCATTGCAAAGTTTCCTAACCTTTCTGCAGGCAGGGCACAGGCCGTTCTCATCTGTGCGGATGCGATGCCAACAGAAGCGGCAGATCTGGTAGCCACAGGTGCAGGGGAAGAAGTTGACGTCGTCAATTTCCAGCGGCTCCATGCACAGAGGGCACTCCATGGGGTCATCCTTCATTTCAGGGCTGTGGGACATCCTATGGCACGGCTAGTGTGAGTGTTGAAGTTGGTCACAGAGCACAGGGCTACGGAAACAGAGAAAAGATGGTGAGTCTGAGAGTTCCCTCATGGCACGAGTGAAAATAATGTCAGCCTTCTGAATTCTTTCTACTATTAACCCTCCACCAAAAGGGTATGTTTTCATCTGCTTTTGATTTTTGTTAGTTAGCAGTATTACACAAAAACTACAAGCCCAGTTTCCATGAAACTTAGTGGAAGGAAGAGGTATGTGTCAGGGAAGAAACAGTTACCTTTTGGTGTGGATCAGGGGGTGGATTTCACTGTCTTTAACATTGCGTTTTTGACGTTTTCACCAATATAATAAGGGATAATTCATGGATGTTGATGAAAAAAAATCTGGCATATTTAGGGGAGAGGTGTTTATGACTGTGTACAATTAAGAGCAGCTTGTTTGGATTTAAGGAGACTGTGGGGCCTTGACAGATATATTTGCTTTTCTGAGTGCTATCGTACTTGAACCTGTTAACAAGTGAGCAGGATGGTGCTGCTTCAGCAGCAGAGAAAAAAAAAATCGGGCTAAGCACACACTGGCATATTACTATATAAATATCATCCATGCAGAGTTTTACCCAGTCAGCGGCAGATGAAACATAACACTCAGTTGACAGTTTATTAGGTACACCTTGCTAAAACTACTGCAGTCTAATGAAATATATTTTTACTTTAATGACAAATATAGTGTTCAGTCTATGATTAAACTTTTTAAAGAGGTGTTGATCCAACTTTTGGTGGCTGTAGTTTGTGGTTGAGCTGAAATATTTGAAAAGACTATCGTTATATTTTGGAGATTAAATAATCCTCAGAAAAAGAATCTGCAGGTAGGGCTGCAACTCGCGATTACGTTCACAATTACCTAATTAATAATTTAGGTAATGAAATAACAAAAAATAGTGGAAGTCAAAGGCAGCTTCTTCATATGTCTTACTTTGTTCGAACACAAGTAATAAAAAAACCCACACACAAAAAGATATTTAGTTTAGGAAGTAATTTGGCAAAGAAAAGGAGAAAATTGTCAAATCTGAGAAGCTGAAACCTGAAAATATTTGGCATCATAATCATTTCTGATAGCTTTCTCTCAATTTATGGATTAGTCGACTAATCATTTCAGCTCTATCTGCAACTGTTTTAATGATCAAGACATTATGAATACTCAGACAGAAGTGTAAATCTGAACATAGTTTACTCAAACCTCTGTTAGTAAAGTGGAAAATGAATGTCCATCCTAACACACAGGCTAATAGCAGCACTACTGATAGCTGCTGCGGATGTTGTGGTATCTTTGGTTGTATCTGGCTGACAGTGACTAACTCGACACAGTCATCCTGGGGCTTTACAGGGGGATTCAAAAAGGAATCGGGGTTTGTTTACGATTGAAGTGGTTAAATGTTATCCGTTCAGTTTGTACGTGTGACAACACCGCTGCCATCACTGTGATATAACCCCAGTGGATGATGACAGCGAAATGCCAACATTTCCATTTACTGTAGCTGGCAGCTGGTGAATACTCCTGTAAACCGGGAGTCACAGCTTCACCTGCAGACACCAGCTGGAAGCTAAAGTCGTGTGTTCAGCCTAAATACCCAGATAGAGAGGCTGGTAACTGTAGCTACTCTGTCTCCCGGATCCTACATTATGACAGATGTTATTTGACTAACGATAGGCTAAGCTAACATTGGGCGCAAATTAGGCAAAAGAAGCCGGTCGGGCTAGCAGCGGATATCCAGGGGTGATTGGATGTGTAACCAGCAAAAACAAAATACACAGAGGTGAATACCATCTGGTTACTGGTGTTGAACGTATGAATAAACGCATGACACGCCGTTACTCTTTATCCTACATACTAAATGACAGCTTGAATCCTGCTAACCGCTAGCGTGCTACATTATCATGAAGACGTACGGCGCGGCCTACACAGGCTAGCGCTGGACTGGAGGAGGGTTACTGACACAGTAAACAACTGACACTGCTCCAACGACATTAACACAACACGGACGGTGCCCTCACAAGCCCCAGGTAGCTCTCGCGTCAGTGTGTGAAGTCGTGGGAGACCCAGCTCTCCTGTGATTGATGAGGGAGAATGGGTGCTGGCTAGTCCGGCTAGCAGCCTGGCTAGCGTTAGCGTCACTTACCCTGTCCGTATTTAGCTTAGATTCCACTCCGAGGGAGTCACACCAGATTGGGCGGAGACTGCGACCCAGTGTATGTGAAATGTCCAAATTTCTACGGACGGTCACTTAAGACAACCGTAGACGAGTTGGTCTGCTGTGATTAAAAGGCTGTAAAGATGTTTCTGCCCCTTTTCTTCTCTTGGTATTGTAGAGACAATTTACGCTCAAACCACCATCTTAGCTAGCATTAATGTTGGGAGGAGGGAATGGGGCAAGTATGCTGTGCCACTGAGTCTGCGCCGGAGGACAGGGGCATTGTGGGAGACGGAGTTTTCCGGGAAACCTTCTCTACCAACATGTGGAACGTGACTTATGAGATAAGGGTAAATGGGCAAAGTGCATTAAAAGTGCAGTTCTTCACAATGAAAGGTTCTTTATTTGAATATTGACATTTTATTACGACTTTTACAGACCATTTAAATATCACATGTAATATACTTCAGTTTAATACCAGTTTTATGGTCATGCAGATATAAGTATGAATTAGAAATAGAAATAAAAATAAAATAAAATATTATTATTATAATAATAATAATAATTAAACCCCTCAAAAAGCCAATTCATTTGCCTGAAAAGAAATACGCAGGTGATCCAATGTAAGAAAAGTACTTGTAAAGTAGTTTTGCCGTGAAGCGCTGGTCTACTGACGGCCGTCTGTCGGGGTTTAAGGACGTTGTCAGAGAGAAGATTCTCGGGCAGCTGTCGTCTACTAATGGAGCTCTCGTCTACAAATGGTCGTAGAGTCTGATTCTGCTGAGAAATGTTGCTCCTTTATATGTGACTTTATTGGCTTTGATATCAAAGCCAAAAAAGAGTTCTAAATGTGACATCTAAGGATCAGAGGACTGTTGTTTTTGTCATTTGTCCTTTACTGAAACATCAAAGCACAAACTGTTTGAAGTGAGTTGAATGATCTGAATTTCAATTGAACAGTATTACTTATATATACAGTATATATATATATATATATATTTTTGTGAAGATCGGTCAATGTGAGATCAGGGGCTGCGTTCCAGGGGGCGCTGTTGAGCCATTTTGCCACGCCCATTTAAAATTACTCCAGAATACGTACATTTTCACCACTTTCTAATTTTCTGCAAACTTTGGTAACGATTTGAGCATGTTAAAGCCCTTAAAAAGCCAATTCATTTGCCTGGAAAAAAAAAAAAATTAAAGACTAACAACTTGTTGGAAACTCCAACCAACCAATGATACCAGTTCAGTGTGGTGGATTTAAAAAAGACTTGAACCTGCTATACTGCTATCTTATCCTTGACGTGATATAAAGCATATCAAGACACTTACCATCATTGACGAAAGCGGCACAGGCCTGCAGCATCTCCACCTGCAGTTCGCAGTCGTTGGCCAGAGGTACGTTCATTAAATAAATATATATCAGTCATTATTATTCTTAATATTATTAGGTTTGTGTTTTTGGTAAGTCAATTTTCTTTGAAGAAAAATAATACTGTTGTAGTAAACAACCATTGTTGTTTTTAGGTGTTTGTCATGGACTTTCCTCCACATCTGAACATTGAGGAGGTTCAGCAGGAATTCTTTCGCCAAGAGTTCCATCGTGTGGCGGCAAGGGCTGGTATGTAAATAATGGCTTTTAGTTTAATTACAGTTACATGTATCAACATTTTTGTGTATATAATATAAGTTGTTAACGTGTTTTTATTTATTTTAAAGTTGTGAAGTACTATTCCATTACTGAGCACTTTCCGTTGGACCACAGTGAACTGTGGAGTAGAGATGGTGTAAGTTTGATGTTGTTAAATGACAAATGAATTGTTATTAGTTCATGTGATCAGGACAATGCTTAGAGTAACATTTCTGTGTTGTAAGTAAACTTTCAATAACTCGTTTTTACAGGTCCACCTTAGTGATTGTGAAGGCATGGGGATTCTTGTACAGTTACTGTGGGCTGCTGCCTATCAGGAAGTACAGCCACCTGCACCAAAGCCACAGGTTTCCCCAAGGGCATCATCTTCTTCTACTTCTGGCATCATTCCAAAACTGGTCGTTAAGGGGAAGGTCAGCGTTTCACACCGATCGAACCCTTTTGAGTGGACGGTTGTTGGGAATGTCAGCAAGGTAATAGTTTTACATTGAATAGACTCAAAATGAAATGATATATTTCTTATGTGTTTCTTAGTAATCATCAGTTGTTTAATACTATGTATAATATTGTCGTTACAGCAGTCTGTCCGTGCAATGAAGAGAAAGCGCGGGATGGATGAGCAGCAGGTATGTGTCATGGTTAACTTTAGCTGTTTATTGATTTTTATTTGTATGGTCAGCCTTTTAATAAGATGCATTTTAACTGATAGTTGTCCTGCATGTCTTTTCACAGGTGCACACAACTTCAGGTGTGGAGGAGTGTCCCATACCGTTGAACCCGTGCAGGTTCAGCAGTGCTGTGCTTGATGCAATGGATCATGTGGTTCCTCCTGTGGTTAACGAAGTTAAAGTCGACACAGAGAGTACTACAGTGTGTGGAGACAGTGATGTTGACATCAGTGTTGCCGCTCAGGTTATGGAAGGTAGCAGTTTTGTCACCCTTGGAAGTCATTTAAGTTCTGTCAGAGGAACATTTCATCAGGGTGACGATCATTTTAAATATGGCGGACAACAGTGTATGGCTATAAGTTTGGTAGGCATAGCAACACATTCACTTGAGAGCGTGTTTTCATGGAGGTCTAAGAATTTGGACAACGTTGTAGTTTTAGGTGACAAGCTTTATACATGTTTGAGGGATGGCATGTTGATAAGTGGTGCGTTTGAATTCTTGTGTGTTACAGATCTTCCCACACAGTTTGTTATTGATGGACACAACTTTGAGTTTGTTTATGGTGACTATGTATCTGGAGATGTTGATGTTGTTAAGGGAGAGCTTATTGAGGCAGGTGTGCACACAAGTTTAAAAAGTGGTCAAGTAAAGATGTGTATGAAATATGACACATGCTTCTTAACATTAAGGGCTAGTACATGTGCAATCATTGGTCAAGATGGACGTTATGCAGTGGTTGACTCCCATGCACGCAGTGTGGATGGGATGGTAGATGAGAATGGGCAGAGTGTTGTTGTATAATTTAGTTGACCTGATCATGTGTTTGCTTACATATGTCAATTTTCAAAAGCTTTAACCAAAGGGCGAAAGCTGTTTGATATTGCAGGTGTTTGTGTCAGTAATAAAGACTCAGCTAAAGAGCTTAACTTGTCCTTGGGTCCAAGACTTAATCTTGAAACCAAAGGGAATGAGTTGGCTTGTAGTTTATCTCAGAAGACTACTGTTGGCTCCAGTAGCATTAAGAAAAGGGCAAAGCGTAATATTGCGGTGGGGTTAAGTTTTGATTCCAAAAAGGTGAAAATCAGTGATGTTAATGTTGTTGATTCAGATGTTGTTTTTGTCACTGATGTCACAGGTAAACGTCTGCAGTTTAATCCCCTTTGTAGTGAGATCTATCATCTATCATCTATCATCTATCATCTATTATCTATCATCTATTATCTATCATCTATTATCTATCATCTATTATCTATCATCTATCTTCTATCTATTATCTATCTTCTATCATCTATCTTCTATCTATCATCTATCATCTATCATCTATCATCTATCATCTATTATCTATCATCTATCTTCTATCTATCATCTATCATCTATTATCTATCATCTATCTATCATCTATTATCTTTCATCTATCTTCTCTCTATCATCTATTATCTATCTATCATCTATTATCTATCTTCTATCTATCATCTATCTATCATCTATCATCTATCATCTATCATCTATCATCTATCATCTATCTTCTATCTATCATCTATTATATATTATCTATCTTCTATCTTCTATCTTCTATCTTCTATCTATCTTCTATCTATCTTCTATCTACCATCTATCTTCTATCTATCTTCTATCTATCATCTATCTTCTATCTATCATCTATCTATCATCTATTACCTATTATCTATCATCTATCATCTATCATCTATCATCTATCATCTATCTATCATCTATTATCTATCATCTATCTATCATCTATTATCTATCATCTATTATCTATCATCTATCTTCTATCTATCATCTGTTATCTATTATCTATCTTCTATCTATCTATCTATCTATCTTCTATCTATCATCTATCTTCTATCTATCATCTATTATCTATCATCTATCTATCATCTATTATCTATCATCTATCATCTATCTATCATCTATTATCTATTATCTATTATCTATCATCTATCTATCATCTATTATCTATCATCTATTATCTATCATCTATCTTCTATCTATCATCTGTTATCTATTATCTATCATCTATCTTCTATCTATCTATCTTCTATCTATCATCTATCTTCTATCTATATCTATTATCTATTATCTATCATCTATCTATCATCTATTATCTATCATCTATTACCTATCATCTATCATCTATCATCTATCATCTATCTATCATCTATTATCTATCATCTATCTTCTATCTATCATCTATTATCTATCATCTATCATCTATTATCTATCTTCTATCTATCATCTATTATCTATCATCTATTATCTATCATCTATTACCTATCATCTATCATCTATCATCTATCTATCATACATTATCTATCATCTATCATCTATCTATCATCTATTATATATCATCTATCTTCTATCTATCATCTATTATCTATCATCTATCATCTATCTTCTATCTTCTATCTATCATCTATCTTCTATCTATCATCTATTATCTATTATCTATCTTCTATCTATTATCTATTATCTATTATCTATCATCTATCTATTATCTATCATCTATCATCTATCATCTATCTTCTATCTATCATCTATTATATATTATCTATTATCTATCTTCTATCTACCATCTATCTTCTATCTATCATCTATCTATCTATCATCTATCATCTATTATCTATCATCTATTATCTACATCTATCATCTATCTTCTATCTATCATCTATCTATCATCTATCATCTATCATCTATCATCTATTATCTATTATCTATCATCTATCTATCATCTATCTATCATCTATCATCTATCATCTATCATCTATCATCTATCATCTATCTATCATCTATCTATCATCTATTATCTATCATCTATCTATCTATCATCTATCTTCTATCTATCGTCTGTTATCTATCATCTATCATCTATCTATCTTCTATCTATCATCTATCTTCTATCTATCATCTATTATCTATCATCTATCTATCATCTATTATCTATCATCTATTACCTATCATCTATCATCTATCATCTATCATCTATCTATCATCTATCATCTATCATCTATCATCTATCATCTATTATCTATCATCTATCTTCTATCTATTATCTATCATCTATCATCTATCTATCATCTATCATCTATCATCTATTATCTATCATCTATCTTCTATCTATTATATCATCTATCATCTTTATCTATCATCTATCTATCATCTATTATCTTTCATCTATCTTCTCTCTATCATCTATTATCTATCTATCATCTATTATCTATCTTCTATCTATCATCTATCTATCATCTATCATCTATCATCTATCATCTATCTTCTATCTATCATCTATTATATATTATCTATCTTCTATCTTCTATCTTCTATCTACCATCTATCTTCTATCTATCTTCTATCTATCATCTATCTACCATCTATCTTCTATCTATCTTCTATCTATCATCTATCTTCTATCTATCATCTATCTATCATCTATTACCTATTATCTATCATCTATGATCTATCATCTATCTATCATCTATTATCTATCATCTATCTATATTATATCTATCATCTATTATCTATCATATATCTTCTATCTATCATCTATTATCTATTATCTATCTTCTATCTATCTATCTTCTATCTTCTATCTTCTATCTTCTATCTATCATCTATCTTCTATCTATCATCTATTATCTATCATCTATCTATCATCTATTATCTATCATCTATCATCTATCATCTATATATCATCTATTATCTATTATCTATCATCTATCTATCATCTATTATCTATCATCTATCTTCTATCTATCATCTGTTATCTATTATCTATCATCTATCTTCTATCTATCTATCTTCTATCTATCATCTATCTTCTATCTTCTATCTATCATCTATTATCTATCATCTATCTATCATCTATTATCTATCATCTATCTATCATCTATCTCTATCATCTATCATCTATCTATCATCTATTATCTATCATCTATCATCTATTATCTATCATCTATCTTCTATCTATCATCTATTATCTATTACTATCATCTATTATCTATCATCTATCATCTATTATCTATTATCTATCTTCTATCTATCATCTATCATCTATCATCTATCTATCATCTATTATCTATCATCTATCATCTATCTATCATACATATCTATCATCTATCATCTATTATATCATCTATCTTCTATCTATCATCTATCTTCTATCTATCATCTATTATCTATCATCTATCATCTATCTTCTATCTATCATCTATCTTCTATCTATCATCTATTATCTATCATCTATCTATTATCTATTATCTATCATCTATCATCTATCTATTATCTATCATCTATCATCTATCTTCTATCTATCATCTATCATCTATCATCTATCTTCTATCTATCTATCTATCTATCTATCATCTATCTTCTATCTATCTTCTATCTATCATCTATCTTCTATCTATCATCTATCTATCATCTATTATCTATTATCTATCATCTATGATCTATCATCTATCTATCATCTATTATCTATCATCTATCTATCATCTATTATCTATCATCTATCTTCTATCTATCATCTGTTATCTATTATCTATCTTCTATCTTCTATCTTCTATCTTCTATCTTCTATCTATCATCTATCTTCTATCTATCATCTATTATCTATCATCTATCTATCATCTATTATCTATCATCTATCATCTATCATCTATCTATCATCTATCATCTATCATCTATTATCTATTATCTATCATCTATCTATCATCTATTATCTATCATCTATCTTCTATCTATCATCTATTATCTATTATCTATCATCTATCTTCTATCTATCTATCTTATCTATCATCTATCATCTATCATCTATCTTCTATCTATCATCTATTATCTATCATCTATCTATCATCTATTATCTATCATCTATTACCTATCATCTATCATCTATCATCTATCATCTATCTATCATCTATTATCTATCATCTATCATCTTTATCATCTATCTTCTATCTATCATCTATTATCTATTATCTATTATCTATCATCTATCATCTATTATCTATCTTCTATCTATCATCTATTATCTATCATCTATTATCTATCATCTATACTATCATCTATCATCTATCATCTATCATCTATCTATCATACATTATCTATCATCTATCATCTATTATCTATCATCTATCTTCTATCTTCTATCTATCATCTATTATCTATCATCTATCATCTATCTTCTATCTTCTATCTTCTATCTATCATCTATCTTCTATCTATCATCTATTATCTATCATCTATCTTCTATCTATCATCTATTATCTATTATCTATCATCTATCATCTATCTATTATCTATCATCTATCATCTATCTTCTATCTATCATCTATCTTCTATCTATCATCTATCTTCTATCTATCATCTATTATCTATCATCTATCTATCATCTATTATCTATCATCTATTATCTATCATCTATCTATCATCTATCATCTATTATCTATTATCTATTATCTATTATCTATTATCTATTATCTATCATCTATCTTCTATTATCTATCATCTATTATCATCTATCTTCTATATATCATCTATCATCTATTATCTATATCTATTATCTATCATCTATCTTCTATCTATCATCTGTTATCTATTATCTATCATCTATCTTCTATCTATCTATCTTCTATCTATCATCTATCATCTTCTATCTATCATCTATTATCTATCATCTATCTATCATCTATCTATCATCTATCTATCATCTATCATCTATCATCTATCTATATCTATTATCTATCATCTATCATCTATCATCTATTATCTATCATCTATCTTCTATCTATCATCTATTATCTATCATCTATCATCTATTATCTATCTTCTATCTATCATCTATTATCTATCATCTATTATCTATCATCTATTCTATCATCTATCATCTATCATCTATCTATCATATATTATCTATCATCTATCATCTATCTATCATCTATCTATATCATCTATCATCTATTATCTATCATCTATCATCTATCATCTATCTTCTATCTTCTATCTATCTTCTATCTATCATCTATCTTCTATCTATCATCTATTATCTATCATCTATCTTCTATCTTCTATCTTCTATCTATCATCTATTATCTATTATCTTTATCTATCATCTATCTATCATCTATCATCTATCATCTATCTTCTATCTATCATCTATTATATATTATCTATTATCTATCTTCTATCTACCATCTATCTTCTATCTATCATCTATCTATCATCTATTATCTATCATCTATCATCTATCATCTATCATCTATCTTCTATCTATCTTCTATCTATCATCTATCTATCATCTATCATCTATCATCTATTATCTATTATCTATTATCTATCATCTATCTATCATCTATCTATTATCTATCATCTATCATCTATCATCTATCTATCATCTATCTATCATCTATTATCTATCATCTATCTTCTATCTATCATCTATTATCTATCATCTATCTTCTATCTATCGTCTATCTATCATCTATCTATTATCTATCATCTATCATCTATCATCTATCATCTATCTATCATCTATCTATCATCTATCTATCATCTATTATCTATCATCTATCTATCATCTATTATCTATCATCTATCTTCTATCTATCATCTATTATCTATCTTCTATCTATCATCTATCTATCATCTATCTATCTTCTATCTATCATCTATCTTCTATCTATTATCTATTATCTATCATCTATTATCTATCATCTATTATCTATCATCTATACCTATCATCTATCATCTATCATCTATCTATCATCTATCATCTATTATCTATCATCTATCATCTATCATCTATCATCTATCTATCATCTATCTTCTATCTATCATCTATATCTATTATCTATCATCTATTATCTATCATCTATTACCTATCATCTATCATCTATCATCTATCATCTATCTATCATATATTATCTATCATCTATCTTCTATCTATCATCTATTATCTATCATCTATCATCTATCTATCATCTATTATCTATCATCTATCTTCTATCTATCATCTATCATCTATCATCTATTATCTATCATCTATCTATCATCTATTATCTATCATCTATTATCTATCATCTATCATCTATCTTCTATCTATCATCTGTTATCTATTATCTATCATCTATCTTCTATCTATCTATCTTCTATCTATCATCTATCTTCTATCTATCATCTTTATCTATCATCTATCTATCATCTATCATCTATCATCTATCTATCATCTATCATCTATCTTCTATCTATCATCTATTATCTATCATCTATCATCTATCTTCTATCTATCTTCTATCTATCATCTATTATCTATCATCTATTATCTATCATCTTATCTATCATCTATTACCTATCATCTATCATCTATCATCTATCATCTATCTATCATCTATTATATATCATCTATCTTCTATCTTCTATCTATCATCTATCTTCTATCTATCATCTATCATCTATCATCTATCTTCTATCTATCATCTATCATCTATCATCTATCATCTATCATCTATCTTCTATCTATCATCTATCATCTATCATCTATCATCTATCTTCTATCTATCATCTATCATCTATTATCTATTATCTATTATCTATCTTCTATCTTCTATCCATCTATCTTCTATCTATCATCTATCTATCATCTATTATCTATCATCTATCATCTATCATCTATCTTCTATCTATAATCTATCTTCTATCTATCATCTTTTCTATCTATCACCTATCTATCATCTATTATCTATTATCTATTATCTATCATCTATCTATCATCTATCTATTATCTATCATCTATCATCTATCATCTATCATCTATCTATCATCTATCATCTATTATCTATCATCTATCTATCATCTATTATCTATCATCTATCATCTATTATCTATCATCTATCATCTATCATCTATCTTCTATCTATCATCTGTTATCTATCATCTATCTATCTATCTTCTATCTATCATCTATCTTCTATCTATCATCTATTATCTATCATCTATCTATCATCTATTATCTATCATCTATTACCTATCATCTATCATCTATCATCTATCATCTATCTATCATCTATCATCTATTATCTATCATCTATTATCTATCATCTATCTTCTATCTATCATCTATTATCTATTATCTATCATCTATTATCTATTATCTATCATCTATCATCTATCATCTATCATCTATCTATCATATATTATCTATCATCTATCTATCTTCTATTATCTATCATCTATCTTCTATCTATTATCTATTATCTATTATCTATTATCTATTATCTATCATCTATCTTCTATCTATCATCTATCTTCTATCTATCATCTATTATCTATTATCTATCTATCTCATCTATCTTCTATCTATCATCTATCTATCTATTATCTATTATCTGCATCTATTATCTATCTTTTATCTATCATCTATCCTATCATCTATCATCTATCATCTATCTATCATCTATCGTCTATTATCTATCATCTATCATCTATCATCTATCATCTATTATCTATCATCTATCTTCTATCTATCATCTATTATCTATTATCTATTATCTATTATCTATCATCTATTATCTATCATCTATCATCTATCATCTATCTATCATCTATTATCTATCATCTATCTTCTATCTATCATCTATTATCTATCATCTATCATCTATCTATCATCTATTATCTATCATCTATCATCTATCTATCATCTATCATCTATCATCTATTATCTATCATCTATCTATCATCTATTATCTATCATCTATTATCTATTATCTATCATCTATCTTCTATCTATCATCTATCTATTATCTATCATCTATCTTCTATCTATCTATCTTCTATCTATCATCTATCTTCTATCTATCATCTATTATCTATCATCTATCTATCATCTATTATCTATCATCTATCATCTATCATCTATCATCTATCATCTATCTTCTATCTATCATCTATTATCTATTATCTATCATCTATCTTCTATCTATCTTCTATCTATCATCTATTATCTATCATCTATCTATCATCTATTATCTATCATCTATTACTACATCTATCATCTATCATCTATCATCTATCTATCATCTATTATCTATCATCTATCTTCTATCTTCTATCTATCATCTATCTTCTATCTATCATCTATCATCTATCATCTATCTTCTATCATCTATCTTCTATCTATCTTCTATCTATCATCTATCTATCATCTATCATCTATCATCTATTATCTATTATCTATTATCTATCATCTATCTATCATCTATCTATTATCTATCATCTATCATCTATCATCTATCATCTATCATCTATCTATCATCTATCTATCATCTATTATCTATCATCTATCATCTATCTATCATCTATCATCTATCATCTATCTTCTATCTATCATCTATCTATCATCTATCTATTATCTATCATCTATCATCTATCATCTATCATCTATCTATCATCTATCTATCATCTATCTATCATCTATTATCTATCATCTATCTATCATCTATTATCTATCATCTATCTTTACTATCATCTATCTATCATCTATCTATCATCTATCTATCTTCTATCTATCATCTATCTTCTATCTATCATCTATTATCTATCATCTATTATCTATCATCTATCATCTATTATCTATCATCTATCATCTATCATCTATCTATCATCTATCATCTATTATCTATCATCTATCTATCATCTATTATCTGTCATCTATCATCTATCATCTATTATCTATTATCTATCATCTTTTATCTATCATCTATTATCTATCATCTATCTTCTATCTTCTATCTATCATCTATCATCTATTATCTATTATATATCATCTATCTATCATCTATTATCTATCATCTATCATCTATTATCTATTATCTATCATCTATCATCTATCATCTATCTATCATCTATCTTCTATCATCTATCTTCTATCTATCTTCTATCTATCATCTATCATCTATCATCTATCATCTATCATCTATCTTCTATCTATCATCTATCTTCTATCTATCATCTATTATCTATCATCTATCTATCATCTATCATCTATCATCTATCATCTATTATCTATCATCTATCTATCATCTATTATCTATCATCTATTATCTATCTTCTATCTTTTATCTATTATCTATTATCTATCATCTATCATCTATCATCTATCTTCTATCTATCATCTATTATCTATCATCTATCTATCATCTATCATCTATCATCTATCATCTATCATCTATCATCTATCTATCATCTATTATCTATCATCTATCTATCATCTATTATCTATCATTTATTATCTATCATCTATCTATCATCTATCATCTATCATCTATCATCTATTATCTATCATCTATCTATCATCTATTATCTATCATCTATCATCTATCTACTCTGAGCCTATATATTAGCAGTACAAAATGGATGGATGGAAGTATTATTCCATTAATAAAAACAGACATTCTTATCTAAGTTCTATATTTACATAACATCCGAAGTAAAATTACCACTAACAGGCTGGACACAAATGCTTACTTCCTCTATCACTGCTGTTCAATATGTAGTTTTCTGCAGTATAACCAATCATAACACTAGAGAACCTTATAATGTTTATTCTTATAATTTATTCACAAGGATTTGTAATCATGAGCTCAAGTTAAGGGGTCATCAAAACAATCAGTAATATCAAATACAATTTGTGTTACGTGTTATCATACATTACATTTATTTACTCAGTGTTTCATTTTGGTTTCATATGAATCCAAGGCTGAAAATCATAAAACACTGAAACATCTGTTTCAAAAACATTGCACTATAATCCGAATTTTTCACACGTTTCTCTATCAATGTCCCCAAACTGAAAATATGCTCAATCTATATGCAGCTGTAGCTCGGTTTGGGCCAGTTCTGAGTCTGGACTTTGTTTAGATCTACTGAGTCAAAGCTGAGCGTAGGGTCGATGGGGTGCGGTGATGCCAGGGACAGCCGTGCAGCCAAGAGCCCCATCCGAACACAGCTGTCTGTGTCTCGCCGCCGGAGGATCCCTGCCATCAGAGCGCCTGCAAGACTGAAGAGAGAGCATAGATGAGCATCTTCTGTTTGAACTGTTACTGGCAGAGAGAATACAGATCATTGGAAATGAAAAGTGTCTGAAACTGTAGCTGCGGAAAAAAAAAGAAGGGAAGAGAAATAAGGTGAAGAAAAGTTTTAGCACCTGTCTCCTGCTCCTGATACATTCACTGTTTCCTCTGCCGTCACGGTCAGTGCCGGGTAATGTACAGCACAAAGCTTCCTGCTCTGAAAGTGCAGCAAAAAGTATCCTCACTTTTACTGTTCTGGTAACCTTCATCATCGTCGTCATCGTCGTCATCATCATCATATATGTATGGTCAGTCAGTCCTTACCCTCCTCTGTTGTCTTGGCTGCAGGTTGACCGAGTCTGCGTCCTGCTCTCCACACACCAACACGCCATAAGCCCCCAGAGTCACCACCAGACAGTGAAGATGCTCCAGAAGGGGGCGTGAGAGATCCACAGCAACACCCAGCACCTCCTCCAGAGAACTTGGCAGCACTGCCACCCCACAAGACAAAACCACATCCGCAGCCTGTCACACTGTTCACATTTTTAACAAGTGACCTAACTCTAACAACTGTGGGTCGAAATGTGTAACAGTCTACAGTTGAACCATTCAATACTATTTTCTGCCTCTCAGTCCACTTCTGTTTACCTTTAGGTGTTTGGATACCCAGTGTTTTGTTCATGGTGCACAGCTCCGCCAGGTTTGGGGAAGAATAGGACAGAGACTTCCAGGCGTCAGACAGGAAAGGCTTACAAGCCTTTTCTGAATCAGTTGGCTCATACCAGACTGTGACACACATCAGTGGTATACATCAAAATCAATTAAACCTTGTGTTGACAATCTTTCATTATCATTCAGTCACCGTCTGCCAATGCTTACCGTTGATGTTGTGCTTTTTGGCAACACCACAAACATAGTCAATAGTGGAGACAGGGATATTTCCATCGAGACACACAAGAGTGGCTGATGAAAGCTGCTTCTCAAACTGTGACACCTAGAAAATATAGATCAAAGATAGAATATTAATAAATCAAGTGTAGTAATCAAATAAGTGCTGTTTATTTCTATGGGATCTTTAATAACAGAGCTGCTTCACAGATACACATAAAATACAACAATAATTTTAGGGATTGGTTAAGAGAGTAAAAAATATAAATATAGATTGAAAACTAATGCAACTAATTATTTTCATGACAGGTGTATTGTATATCTGTAAATGTAAAAAAAAATAATAAGCCAAACCGACATTCATCTTACTTTTTTCAAAACCCAAGGCTGTTCGGTTTACTCTCTTTTTGGAAGACAAAGAATATTTACATCAAACACATTAAATATGAGCCTGTGCAGGTAGGCTCAGATTCATTTTTTTCTTTTTTCCCTTTCTTTAACATTGTGAGATGGGGCGTTGTTCAACCCTAACCCTACATATTTAGGTAATTCATATTTATGAGTGTGTGTGCAATTTGGTGCAGATCCAAATAAAAATCCAGATCTGGTGAATTTAAATGTGGTTTCATAAGGGGACTGCTGGGCCTTGGTGGAGCTATGTGCTCTACTGAGCGCCATTAAAACTTACACACTGCTCTGTGATTTGCTGGTGAATGTCCATGTCGCCCAAGCCGAGGCTCAGTTCTCCACTCTCAGTGATGACAGCACAGTAAGTAGCTGTGCTTTGTTCCTCCAGCCTGGCAACACCACTTGTGTTCTTTCAGAAACAAGAATTTAACATTTACATAATTCAGTAAGAAGAATTTTAATCCTGCTTAGTGACAGTCACCAGTTGATGTGCACATACCATATGTTTACAGTAGTTTAACACGGCATCACCGTTTGAATCAGCTCCAACAGCTGAGATGAACAGAGGCCTGTGGCCTAATCGACTCAGAGAGTCTGGAAGACAAACACCACAGTGACAGTGACACAATCAGGTTTTAAAGTGTTGATGAAAACGTGCATGAACATAATAAGATAAAGAACTCACCAGCTATGTTCCGTCCTACACCACCAAATGACTGACACACACTTCCTGGGTTGGTCTGTCCAAACTGAAAGAGGTAACAAGTGCTCTCAGACTATATTGTATGTTGTCATAAGATCTGTGGATAAATGTGTTGTAAATTAAACTTACGTGAATTGTTTTGGTTTTTCCTTTGGCAATGAAATCTACATTTATTCCTCCAATCACAACCTGTAAAATAAAAGCACTACAGGTTCTGTATTGTGCCAATATATGACTTCTGTGGAAATACTCCAACATGTGTGTTTGTACTCACGATATCTGACTCTGATTGGGATGTGTGTTTTCCAGAATGATGAGTTTTATTTTTTAACTTTCTCTCATTCATGAGTTCTGACAGTGCGCAGGCGATCTGACTTCCAACTCGAGCATTGTTACGAATGAGAGCGATGTCTTGAAACATCCCCGGTTAAGGACGGTGTATTACAGCACATAGGTAATCAGCAGTGTCAATAAAGATTACTGTAGTCTGTCAGCCTGAGAGAAAACACATTGATTAATCTTCCTTTGACCTTTTTTTCTAAGAATTTGATATGATCATGTTTCCTGTGTTCTTTGGTTGATGTTTTCAGATTTTCTCAAGGATACTGGCCTGAAGGGACTTTCCTTTAGTCAGCTCATTGACCTTCTGAAGAATAAATGGGGTCACATCTCTTCCAGTGATTCCTTTAGTGCTGAGGGAATCAAAAAGACAAACAGAAAATTAGGATTTTCCCATCAAATTCTCCATTGATGTAGAAAATGGCTGCTGAGAAAGTGACAGATTACAAGAGTATAACAGAGTTTCTGTACCTGGCCTCTGTCACTGCAGCCTGTACGGCTTCCTCTATCTGCTTGCCAGCAGCTGCATGCTCCTCTGGGATAGGCACCGCTAACAGGACACCGCTTTGAAGACCCAGGGACAGCGTGCTCGCTGAAAGACATAGAAAACTGGCATCCAGACTTGTAACAAAAAATGACATAAAACATGTCAAACCAATTGTACAATGGGTTTACCAACTGAAACATATTCTGTGTTTAATATGCCTGGACACAGAATCTGTTTAAACTCTAGGACAATCTTCAGGATATGAAATGTTCATATACCAATGAGTTTTGCAGCTTCAGTAGGGTTGTCAACCTGGCACGGGGAACTGAATCCACTTTGAGGAGAGAAGAATGCTGGGAAGTTCTTTGACTTCCCATAAGTGGCTACACAGATGCCATGTGTTTCCTGATTAAAGATACACAGCAGAAGAAATAACCTATTTTAGTTTCATTCACACATCTCAAATCATACAACACAAAATATTGCTGATACATATTTGGCAGTATAAAAAGTCTCCACTCAAATAGTATTTAAAAATGATCTCCATATTCTTACAAGGAATTCAAGGGTGCGACCAATGTCCAGAATAGACTTGACCCCAGCAGAGATCACAGCGATGGGAGTTCTGCCCAGCTCTGTCAGATCTGCACTGATGTCCAGACCTAAAGGAACAATCATTTAGTCAGTGGAGGCTAATGGTAAGACTTTATGTAACTATTATGGCTCCTTAAATAAACAACTTATTCTTCTTCACGTGCCCCAAAAAAAGTTAAGTCAAAGTCACAATCCTGAGTCTTGGTGTTAATACACATGAAGGTCTTCCTCAGACCAGGTGGGCTCGGCCCTCGGCAGCTGAATCTGTTCATGGTCTTAGTCACCAAATAGGGTTGGTATATGATGACGCCATTGTTTACTCTGAGAAAGACCTCTATGTAAAAGGAGGCGAAAACCATATAGTCTGTCTATCATCACTATTTGTCGAGAGAATGAACTTTTCTTTAGAGTTATAGGTACTGTATTATTTAGTCCAGGTGGCTTATTTCCAGCATGGTGTGTGTCATCTTACTGTTCTCTCCATCTCTGTGAACTCCTCCGATACCACCTGTGACAAACACAGGGATGCCAGCCCGATGGGCAGCTATCATCGTGGCTGACACTGTCGTTCCCCCAGTGAGCCCCTGAGAAAACACACAAATACATACAGGACTGACTGCACCACACCACAATGAAATATAAACTCACTTATTTCAAGTGGATGAAACCCTGCAACCAGGTCAGTCATCATGTATAACAGACACAGACTGGTAAGAATTATCAGTGGCATCCTAGCATTATTACTTTTCAGACCTCAAGCCCCAAAATAACAGTGCCAGAGCCTTGTGACTCCCATTATCTCTGGAGGTGCTTGAACCGTACATATGGATTTCAGCAAAAACATGCAAGTGATGCTGTTGCTAATCTGTCATAATCACCGTAGGGGTCATGCAAGGACAAAGAAAATCAGAGGGCCGATGACATATTTTTGAGTCACACGGTTTTACTTTAAATTTGACAACTATTTAAAAAATATTTTGGCTGAGATATGCTATTTGTAATTGTTTTTCAAATTGTGTTTGATTCAAAGAAATCCTTAAACGATCCCCCAATGGTGTCTCATGACCCCCCAGAGGGGACACTACCCATGTTGGGGAACCACTGTTATAAACTACTATATTTAGCTTGTATAAACTTGTCCTTCTACTCTATTACACTTTAGAGGAAGATATTGGACTTTTTACTTCATGTTACTTTGCAGATTTTACTTGACAAAAACATATCGTACAGATATAAAAAAATGATGAAAGGGAATCTCCCTTACTAGTAAATACAGTATCTAAAACAGGCTCCTTGAAAATTCTGTTGCATGTATTTGTTAGTAATGAAAACATAATATAGAAATCTGAAAAGAGCTACTCTTAATAAATACATTTAATCCTTAAAGTAAATTTTGCTGAAAAAACGTCAGTACCTTTACTGAATTAGGATTTTGAATTGAGGACATTTACATGAAAGGGAGATTTTTAGTGTTTCTACTGTAAGTCAAACAATCTGAATGCTTCTTCCAGCACTGTTCTTATCTGAGTTGAATAGCCTCACTTTGCTGGTGACGTATGGCAGATCACGACGGGACACCTTCACAGAGCTCCTGCAGTGTGCGAGGTGGTCCAGCTCCTCTGACGACAGACCGACGTGCACTTTGCCCTCGATCACTCCAACCGTGGCTGGAGTGGCACCTTCAGCTCGTACGATGGCCTCCACCTCCTTTGCTGTGCTGTGCGATTACATTAAGAAGGATCATTGTCAGGGTATGAAAACAACTCCACAGTAGCTGCTGGTATCAGAGTGTGTTGACGCTTGAAGGTCATGCAGGTGTACCTCAGGTTGTGTGGATAGGGCATGCCGTGTGTGATAATAGTGCTCTCAAGGGCAACCACTGGTTTGTTTTCTGCCAACGCCTGTGATACAGATGGATGAACTCTGAAGAGGCTGTCTGAGGGGAGAGATTCACAAATCATCATCCCCATCATCATCGTTACACTTTGAGCTGAGGTTGCAATATATTTTTTAGAGATTTCAAAGATAAATGTACCATTTTTGCACCATGTGCTCTGATATGTTGTGATTCCTCTTCTCAGGACGAGTGCAGGGACGCTCTTTAGCATTCTCCTCATTCTGCTCAGATTTTGAGGGAAACCCTGAAAACACTTCAGTGGGAAAGAAAGCAGAGTCAGCTGATCCTCACTGATCAGTCAACTTGAGTTGATCAACTGTCTTTCACTGTTACAGCCTGATAATGTCAGTCTCCCCTCCAGTATTACTCCTATTTGCATAAATACCAAAACATGAGCGGTCAATTTCTATGTTTAAGATGTTCAGATGGTCGGTAATTGTGACTAATGAGAGAAGTTAAATTAAATGTTCTTTCTCATTGTTTGATTAAAAATAAGAAAAACACTGAGCAGATAATGATCATCACTCTGCAAGTTTTATTTACAGCAGCCATTAAAAAAAATGCAAACACTAACACTCTAAAGAGACAATAAGGTTGATTAAGTCAATTTCTTGCAGACTTTTATACAGTGAAAAAAAGTGTGTCCATTCTGTGTATACACATAAAATCTGTTTAGGTCATGTGTTTGTCGAAATCAGAACAATATTACCTCAATTTCTTGCAGAAAATGTCAAACAGGCTCCGACAAGCTGTATCACACCCCGCAGTGTGTGTTTGTGTGTTTTCTGGCACTGCAAGGCACAAGTCCAAACCAGCTATTGTGAGGATTTTCTTTGCTCCAGTAAGTCGGGACAAATTCCCACCACCATCCCCCCTCTTGGGGCCACTCTCAAAAACGTACACCCAAAGTCCAGAGCCAGCGTCTGTGTTATTATCACATTTTACTCCTATTTCACTGCATCTACACACAGAAGATTGTTAGATGTAATGTATTACACCATCAATATTGTGTTTGATGCATAAAGCCAATAAAGTTCAGTGTACAGATCCAATTTGTTAACACTGTTCATTTAAAAGCTTTAATTTGTAATCAATACCTCATTAATGACACAGAGAAGATCACAGACATCGATAGATACAAACCCACATTACATTTAAACCATCAAAGTGCTGGAAAGAAGCCATCAACATTAACTGAACAGTTCTATGCTATGAAGGAGAACATTAACCTGTGGTGGAGATGTTGACTACTTAATCAAAACATCCTCGTTCTGAGATATTACACATTACATTCAATCAGTTCATTGTTAAAAATCACTGTTTCCCCCAGCAGAGTTTAGTGCTTACCTTCTCCAATGCAACTAAAATACTGGAAACTTTGCCCAGAAGGTTGAACTTTGACCTGAACACTGTTTACACAGCCCACAAGCATCAACCACAGATCGCTGTGCTCTAAACTACAGTCTGGAATTGTCTCCTGGTGACAGTGACATCTGACATCAATGCAACAAGCAACACGGTAAAACACACTGTATATCACCAACAAAGCATGTTTGCTTATAAAAAAATGTACATAGATATAATAAAGTCTGCAAAGAAATTATAAATGTTCCTGTCTTGTTTTCTACCAACAAATTACAGCAAGATTTCACAAAAACTACTGGACGGATTACCATGAAACTTAAAGGGGACATAGCATGCAAATTCCACTTTGTTAGTGCTTCTACAGGTTAATGTGGGTATCTGGCATGTCTACCAACCCAAAAACTCTGGGGAAAAAACACTCGCGCGTTTTGTTATAGTTCCTCTAAGTCAGAAACGTCATGCTTGAGCGACTCGATTGCGCTTCCTGGGTATTGTGTCGTAACAAGGAACTGGAAGTCTCCCTACATGGTCTTGGCCCACCCCCCGTCCCCCCACACTCGTTACTTCCGGGTTTACACCGGAGGCAGCGCAGCGCCGTTCCCAAGCACGCAGCCGGGCTGTTCACACGGGACGAGCATTTCTCCGCTGGTCAGCCCGCGATTCACTCACATGTGGCATTTGTCTGGATCGTTGGGACCGGGAGGCTGCAGCAGCTGCTCGGGAGCGACCGCTCGCTCTCCCGTGCGTGAGCTGGAATTTGTGTCAGCGCCACACAGCCCTGCTGGCTGTGGAGGACTTCCGCAGTGTTCAGCGCTACTGTAACCCCCGAACCCCGACATTCAACGGGTACAACAACAAGCGGAGAAAGCAGAATCGCGGGCTGACCTTATATATACAGTCTATGGGGCTGACCAGCGCGGAGAAATGCACGTCCCGTGTGAACAGCCAGGCGGCTGCGCGCTTGAGAACGGCGCTGCGCTGCCTCGCAGCGGTCTTCCACACTGCCAGCTGTGTGGAAGACTTCCGCAGTGTTCAGCTCTACTGTATGCCGGGTTACAGTAGTTACGCCGGGGTACAGTAGTTACGCCGGGTTTACACGGACGCGGAAGCGCAGCTGCGAGGCAGCGCAGCGCCGAGCAGCGCAGCGCCGTTCTCCAGCAGCAGCCGCCTGGCTGTTCACACGGGACGAGCATTTCTCCGCTGGTCAGCCCCATAGACTGTGTATATATAAGGTCAGCCCGCGATTCTGCTTTCTCCGCTTGTTGTTGTACCCGTTGAATGTCGGGGTTCGGGGTAAATGATGGTCTTCATAGCCCCCCACGGGTGAAGTACAGACATTTCATTAAGACCCCAAGGAACCATATCAACTTGTGGTAAAATGGGCATACAATGTCCCCTTTAATGTCAGGATGAGGAATGAGTCAGTAAAGAACCCATAACATTTTGCTATGGATCCAGGGATTTTTACACTGATTTCCCACTGAATAATTAATGGGTCTAGATGAGAAAAATCGGGCCTATTTACGGGACATTGTGTGAATTTAAATGGACTATTGAGCCTTGGTATGCGCTCCAATGCTTTCTAGTTTAGTTTCTGATGATGTCACAGAATTCGGCCTCTGAATCAGGCCGTACTTGTCATTAAACTACATAAGTGAAGTGCTACCCTCAGTGTTTTCCTGGTAAGATCTTCCTCAAGAGCATCATCACCCGGATACAGTCGAACTGGCTGCTTTGCCTCAACAGTAAGATCTGAACTCAGCTGAGGAGCACATTAATGGCTGCTCGGCTCCTTTGAGTGCCATTCTGTCAGCAGTGAAATCAGTTTCACAGGTCTTTACATGGCTGATGACTTAGGTGGAGTTAGGTACGGTATGAGATCTGTCAGGCTGCTTGGCCATGTGGGGCTCATCAGCCTGCAGCTCTGAGCCCTCCAGTGATTCTTCTTCAAACCAGTGTGGATGCTCCAGCTGATGTGCATAGAAAGCCTCTATGGCATCCCGCAGGGCTCTACCCGAGGGGCACTGATGGTACACGTCCTCTGAAAGCCCTTCGATGTGGTTCATTCTGCCTGGTTCATGCTTCTCTGTGTCCAGGATCCTGAAAAAGAGCTCCTCGAACTGTTTCATCAGCTTGTACCTCACTGCGATGTTGAAAGGTGAAGGAACGTCCTCTTCTGAACAAACATTATCGAAATAAGCCACCAAGTATTTTTCAAAGGATGCAGATCGGATGAAATGTGGGACCAGGAGGCAGAGTGCTGGAGTGAGCATGTCGCCTACAGGTGAGTGGACGTCCTCCCTCAGAATAACCTGTTTGTCTCCACACATGGCTCTCCATTTGGCCTGTACCCCTCTTGAGCACAGGAGTAGTATCTTATCTGAGGAGTTTTCGATTTGCTCTCTGTGCCAGTCCAACCACTGAATCCTTCCCATTGCTCCCAGACTGGCAGAGTCCAGCAGATCCAGCACCACTTCTGTGCCGCATTTGGCTGCAAGGAAGCCACACAGCTTGAGAACGATGTTTTTGTACAAGGGGTGGTCGAGGGAGTAGAGGACCAGGACTCGTTTTCTCTCTTGCATTTGAAAACCCTCCGGTTGGTGTCTGGCAGCAGATGAGGATGTGTTCAGGGAACCTGGGAAAATGATGCAGTTAATCAAGTTTGAATTCAATGATCGCTTAATTTAATTGAATTCAAGTTAAGTTTAAGTATACGAGGACAAACCTTTATGACATGCTCTCCACAGGAAGTAAAAAAAAAAAAGCTCAATGACAAACAGGCCCACCACTGCCTTTATAATGAAAGTCCGTGAATAATCTGACCAAAAAACAAGATAAACAGATAGAGATTAGAAACAGCTTTATGTAAATACAAAAAGTTAATCAAAACATAATGAAACCAGTGATTCCCAATCTGAGGTTTGGCGCTCATGCACTGCTCTTAAATCTCAAGGGTTGGTGAGATGATTCATAGTAGGTAATTAAAAAAAGTTTTGATACCTAAATTTTCATCTGTTTTCTTATATATTATGAGTTCACATTTTTTGGGGTTTGAAATAAATATTTAAATAATTTCAGAAATGCTGCAACAAGGGGTATCAAGTGAACTGTGCTTCATTTTAATGGGTCACGAGCAAAAAGGATTTGGAGTCACTGATTCGTGCTCTGCACCATAGAGTCATTGAGAATAGGTCAAAAAAGGTACTTACAAGGACACTCTTTGATTGTTTTCTCGTGGCGTTGACAGTCATTTTTGCATCGTATAAAAAAGGGTTGAATCTATGTAACAGCAGAGTAAAGTCACTGTAATGTTGATGCTCTTCCTCTGAAAGCTAGATTGCATTGTTAACTAATGAGGATGGGAGATTAAATCAAAACTGAACTCACCGATATCAACATTTCACACTGTGGGAGCGGCCAAAAACCAAATTCAAATGTCACGTTCAGTGATGTTCGGTTCTCCTGTTTGTTTAATGGAATAAGAAAATAAATTCTGTTTTAGTTACTCTACAGCATGTACATGATGGTCATACAAACCAGGTCTCACACAGTTATTCGGGTCATCACTGGTGAAATGGGAGACATTTGGTGTATTTACCTTTGAGACATTGTGTGAATAATGGTAATTCTGGATCTTGATGGAGACTTGGTATCTCTCTGAATACTCTGCTGCCTCAAAACCCACAACGACAAAGAACTTTTTCTTTTCCTTATCCAAAATCATGGCTTGGGTCATGTGAGGCTTCCATAGACTATCTGAAATAAAATATGCAAAGAGTACAATGGATTTCTTGGGGTTTTGCATTAAAACTCGAGAAGTGTAAAAATGAGAAATTTACCATTTTCAATACACATTTGAGCCGTTTGGATTCTGCTGTCACCACATCCTGACGATAGACAAGAAGCTGATTAGAACGTTTTAAAGTTCCTCTTGTACCCCATTAACAAGAAAAGCAACAAAATCAGTGAACTGGGGAAATAACATCAAAACTGTCAAATATAAGATAAACAAGTATAAAGTGTCCTGTTGCTTTAACATATAAACAACATGTTGAAAGTGAAAGTGAAAATCAGAGCTGCAATTGTTAATTGATTAGATGGCAATTGATTAACCTTTTTTATAACTGTGCAAATATGATTTACATCATGTGACAAATCCAAAAAATGTATATCTGACAAAAACTAATTAAAATAAAAGACTTTTGATGAGCGAGACATGAAGGAAACTCACCTGGGATAATAATTATATTTGTGATGCTGTTTTTTCCATTCTTGGATTCTGGCAAATTAACAACTGACACTGCGTATGTATGTTCAGGCTCGACCACAACTCCGTCCAAGGAAAATGTCCACTGATAGTGAAATGAGAATCATAAATGCTTTATATCATCTGTGTGTATATGTGTATACTGGTTGGCACTGCTACAGCAGAAGTTAAAGATATATGTTTCTTACCCTCGTATAGCTTGGATTCAGCTGTTTACTCATATTGAAAGAAAACTGCACACACACACTTTGATTACTTTTTTCATCCCGAATATTTATCTCTGACCCAGAAAGGTGTAACACACCTCCTGTGAATAGAAGAGAATATTGTAGAGTAAAGTACTTTTACACAGAGCTGCAGAGTTTAGCATTACTTACCATCTGACTTTAATCTCCATGTCACATTCATACTGGGGACGCTCCCACTTTTGTCAGTCACGACTCCCACATGCTCAGGATCCAAGTCGGGGCCGCTGGGAGCACCATATACCTTGTGTTTATCTGAACAGTTATCTGGCATTTAGGGAATAGTGTCAACGTTATCATGTTTCAGATACATTTCACTGACTGAAAATTGCACACAAATATGCAATACATTTACTTAATCACGACACAAAGGTAAACATTTTTGAAACTTGTTATTTACTGGAATGTTCCCAATGAGTTCTGCTTATTTCATTTCACTCCTACGCTACTTTGCTCCACTGCAAAATATTCAATCTGACGTGATAGTTACTAACTGCTTTACAAATTCTGATTAATAGAACAACTTTAATGTAAAAACATTCATTAAAGTTAGACCCACCCTCACCAGCTCATTAATGCATCCATTTTCCACCTTACTAAGAATAATACTAAAAACTGTCATATCCAAAAGTGCTTATACTTGCACAAAATATGTCCATTCTGTTGTTTTAACTACAGGCTACATAACAATTAAAATACTCACTGATTTTGCAATTGGCGAGACCCTGAAAAAAATACGGCAAAACACACACGTTATGATTGGAAATAACCCACTTCAATATTTGTTAATACTGCTCAAAGATACTTTGAATCCTCACCGGTTGTCTGCAGTCCTGATGTGGGTTCAGAATCCGAAGACAAGACGACACTGTGAGTCCAGCAGTCAAATAAAAACAGAAAAAAGGAAGATGGCTCATTGTGTTGCTGGTGTTGCTGCACAATACAGGAGAAAAAGCTTTAGAAACTAAAGTGTAAATACAAAACACTAAGTGACTCTTTATGAGGAGATGGTTCGAGAGTCTGGTTGAACAAACACTAAGAAGAAGATGGCACTCTGACTTTAACCAGTGAGTGTGGTTTCAGATTTATCAGGTGCTGGCATCTGAATACACAGGAAGGACGTCCTTGTCAAGTGTGGTTTGTAGTTTCCATTCCTATCGAGAGAACAGCATTGGTTGCTTATATTGCTCTCTGAATGTTTGATTTTCTTGTTCCTACTTCTCAAAGAATGTAAAGACTTATGCCAACTGATATGTCAATGCACCAAACATTCACTGGGTGGCAGCAGTGACCAAGTTTATAAATAGTATATGTCCTGTTGAAAGAGTGTACCCTGCATTTTGGTATTTTAAACCATATTGTATGTTATTTGGATATTTTAGCCTTTGTTGGACAGAAAACAGTAGAAAATTGACAGGAAATGAGGAGGAAAAAGGGACATGAGCATCTAAGGTGCCAGACATGAAACCAAGATGCTCTCAGGCTGTAATTACAAAAACTATAAATTAAAAATAAACCTCTTTAAGTGAGGGGAACACCTCTGAAACAATACTTTGACATCCAGCATCAGGCAATATCACCTAAATATACAGATAACCGATACAGACAGCTCAGGATTTTGACCAACGAACCTTCAGTTATTAGCTGTTTAGTTACCAAGGATTCTATTTTATAGGACAAAAATGTGTCTGTGGCTCCGTTTGGACCTTGAGCTCAACTGTGTCAGTTTACATAACTCACAGACAGACATGTAGACAGAGAGAGAGACACACAGCCAGAGAGACATACAGAGAGACAAAAAGACATACAGACAGACAGAGAGGTGGATGGACAGACAGACCGAAAGACAGACAGACAGAGAGACACAGGCAGAGAGAAATACAGACAGACAGAGAGACAAACAGACAGAGAGACATACAGACAGACAGGTGGATGGTAAGACAGACAGATAGACAGAGAGACATACAGACAGAGAGAAATACAGACAGAGACAGACCGACAGACAGACAGACAGACAGACAGACAGACAGACATACAGACAGATAGAGAGAGAGACACACAGACAGAGAGAAATACAGGCAGACAGACAGACAGATAGACGGACAGACAAGAAGAGAGACAGACAGACAGACAGACAGACATACAGACAGACAGACAGACAAGCGACAGACAGACAGACAGACAGACATACAGACAGACAGACAGACAGACAGACAGACAGACAGAAAGGCAGATGGACAGACAGTCCTGTGTCTCACCAGAATAGAAAGTATTTATACTCTGTATGAGAGTGGTGTCACAGCAGTGATTCAGGAGCCATGATGGCACCATGATCCAAATATAAAAATACACTTATATTCAGTACTGTCGTCCAGTCTGTGACGTGCTGCGTTCAGGATTTATGTAAATATCTTATTCAACCCACCAATTTTGCAATTGAAAACATAGATAAGAAATAGCACAATATAATTCATCTGTAAAAATTCTTCCTATTAAGTAAAGATAACTTTTCTATGTAATGGTTTTTTAAACTTTTCCTCCTCTTGTTTATTGTCCACACATTCAGTCTACAACACATTGTATTCAAGTAAGTTTGGTTTTTATTCAGGAGGTCACTAAACTTGTGATTGGCCACAGGATAGCAACTGACTGATCAGTTCACCTTAAGTAAAGTTGTTGCTGTTTTTGAGTGTAAAGGTCGGTCTGTCCCTTTGTTCCCAACCCCAAAGTCTTGAAAACTATTGGAAGAATTGCCATAACACTCTTAATGGACCCAAAGAAACAAATAACTTTGGTGATGCTCGGATCCCCGTAGCATCTTAGCCTGCTCAAAGTATGTTTGTGCCCAAATGCAACCTTACATGAGAAGCTGCGGCTGACTCCTTAACATAAACAACAACAATACTACTTTATTAAAGGATTTCCAATTCGTCTTCATAAACTGATTCACTTTTGAACCCGACCTGAAAAGGCACCTTCATAACAGTTTGTCTTTGTTGTTAGAGCCTAAGCCAGCACGTCACATGACAGGTATCGGATATCTGCGGAGAGGATTACTCAGCTGCCTATCATATCAGGGGTGTTTGAGGTGTGACCGTGTGCAGAACAATCACATGAAATAAATGGGTCACGGGTTAAGGGCGAATCAAGAAGGGGATTGTGCATTGTGATGCAGCAATTGTCAGGTGTTGGGGGGTTAAGCGAGCCATTCACATGAGACTTTAAAGCACGAATCGCTCACTAATAACTATAAAGTATTTTCCTGACTCGCTCACCACTGCTGCTGCTGCTGCTGCTCTGATTTCTTCTAATATTCAGGGTAAGTTGGATCCTATAATGAAACTCTTATGTGTCGCAAGAATTCAGATTTATTCTAGATCTTCTAGTCTCTACAGCCAAGTGTTAGTCTGGGTCAAATCTAGTCCAGCTTTACAGTGAGTAGTGAACACTGCATATCAGCATGCCCCTGACAAGTCTATACTGTCGCTGGTATTTATATGAGGGAATCCCTGCTATGTTATTACTTCTGACAAGGTCTCAAAGCAACCTTGTGGCTTTCAGGCTTTGACTTCTACGACACCTCGAGCTTCTTGATGGGCGCTTGATCCTCTAAGTGAGGATATGTAACCCGAGGCTTGAACTGGCCACCGAAGTATTGGTGTAGCCGCGTGCTTGACCCACGGCTACGGCTGAAAAGCTGGTGTGATAAGTGATGATGGCTCACTCGTATGGACTGGCGTGGAGGGCAAGGTCTGCCGGCTTTGCTTGTTTACCTTGACTTTCGCTCCCTGTCAAGCCGGCTTACCACAAATTGGATATATTGCTGTGTTGTGTCAGAGGCAAGTTACAGGCTTTAGTTCTGCTCTGACACCTCCATCTGTTTATTAATGTGAAATGCCATGTTTCATTTATTAAATGTTGTTGATGCAGGTCAGAGAAAGTGACGGAAAGTGTCAAGGGAAGGGATATAATGACAAATATATTACACAACTTATTGGCTTTAAGTCCTTTTCATTTTCATTTTAACCTAAACTGGAACTTTCTAGTGTGGATGCCACATGAAAACAATTAATAACCTGATTCAAAACCAGAAAACAATAATATTAATCCTGAAGGGTTAGGGCTGCACTGTTTTTTCCAGTCTAACAGTCCCACCAGATTTTGTTTTGTCCCTCACTTGGCTGCTAAAGCTCTGCAGCTTAACTGTCTCTGGCATCATCAAGGCCACATGATGCGAGGACACACCAGAGCATGAGCGACATGTGTCCAAATATAGCTGCGCAAACAGACCCCTCATCACCCCGTTATAACAAGAGTAAGGATTAGCTGGTCCTGGAAGAATAGAGAGGTTTGCCTGAGAGCCCCTGTGGAGAATTAGTACAGATAAATCTATTAGTTAACTGGTTGGATTCACCATATTCATCATGTTAATTGTTGACAATACTACTGAGACTTTGCTGGATACAGATAAATAATATGATGGGTTTTATTAAGTGAAGTTTGCATCAATTGTGTAATAAAACATATGTTAAATATGCACACAATAAAATGATTCTAAAAATTTTGTTTTTGCTCAAAAGGTACCATAAGTTGCAACCATGTCTGAGGGGTGAGTATTAACTTCTTTAAGTAACTGATTTGTGTACAAATATACTTCACTTTACAGATTCCCTACTTTTACTGTGTATATGTTTATAATTAAACAAAATATTCTTTTGTTCACTTTTCATGTCAAATGATGAGGAAGACCGGTAAGCAAAAATGTTTTCTTTCATTAATTGATCATCAGTATATATTCAGAAGTTTTATGCATTTCAGGCTTAATATTACATATAAAACCTACATGTATAGCTGTATGTAAATGTGTAAAGTGTGCGTTTCTTTGTCACAGAGAAAGCCAAAGTATTCAGCAACTCGCCGACTGCATTTGAAGGTAAGTCTTGAGCCAATATGTGACCAGTATTTAACAGCATGCTGCATGATCACCTCCACCAAGGACATTGTGTTGTGACCCCTGTCCATTTGTTTGTTAGTTTGTATGTTTATTTGTTTGTTTGTGAACCAGATTACACAAAAACGCCTGAACAGATTAGGATGACACTTGGTGGATCAGGGAAGAAAGTACTTACATTTTTGTGAATCTGGATCAGGGGGCAGATGATTTTGAATTTTCAATGTTTTCCCAGGGAACATTCAGGCATATTCAGGGAACTAATATCTATGAGTGCGTACAATTTGGTGCAGCTTGACTGGGATCGGTGGACCTTGGCGGAGGTGTGGGGGAGTTGAAAACTGTTTAGGTGTTCATCACTAATTAAGACCTTGTTATCCTCCAGTCCAAACTGCTGAAGAAGGCAGCTTCTATGCTGGTGGCTGAAAGTGAAGAGAAAAAACACGAGAAAGAAAGAGTTCTGAACGAGTGTTTCCCTCCACTGAAGCTCTCAAGTCTGTCCGTCCAGGAGCTGCAGGTACTGACACAACGAGCTCAGCTGATTTGATCAGTGTTACTTTATTTTTATAGTTTATATCTGTATTTTTCATGGTTCTTTTTTCTTTGCAGGATCTTTGTAAAGAACTAAATCGTAAGATTGATGTTGTAGATGAAGTACGCTATGATATGGAGGTTAAGGTAGCCAGAAATGGGACTGAGGTACAGTTGGTCACAAATACAATATAAATACATTTACTGGCCTATCTGGATGATTTAGTTGGATTGTTGGTTCACCTGTGAGCGTGACGTTTGTTGCACAGATCCAGACACTGAGTAACAAGATCAATGAGCTGAAGGGGGTAAAGCGGCCCAACTTGAAGAGGGTGAAGAAAACGACGGACGACATGCTGGGTGCATACACCGAAACCTCCAAACTCACGAAGGCAGATTTCAAGGCCAACCTGAAGACAGTGAAGAAAGAGGATGACAAGGTAAAGTTGTTGGCTGATAAAATCGTCCACATGGTAAAATAAACTATGGAATGAAAATCTATTGTGTCATCACTTTCCAGAGGGAAGAGGTGACCGACTGGCGTAAGAACGTGGAGGCCATGTCTGGTATGCAGGGCAGGAAGAAGCTGTTCAATGCTGGACAATAAGAAGCTGCACATGTTAGCAAGACATTGATTCTAAAATCTTGAGTTTCCAGTGTTTAAGTGCTTTTTTTCAATTAAAAATGAAATGATCTCTTTGTCTTGATTTAAGAATTAATGTCCACATAAAAAATATTTTCAAAACTGTGAAACAAAACTGGTTAGTTCATGTCAACACAACAAATATTAAACAAAGGCACAAATGCACTTGATGGAATGTAAACCTGTATATAAAGACTGCCACTGTGTGCCACTTTAATAAGATGAATTTGCATCCTTTGAATGTTGAAATTGTGTCTTTTGACTGAAGTACGTTTGAGTTAGTTTTTTGAAATGCAGTATTCACATTATACAGATGATGGCGCTGTCCCCCTATGTGTAATACATGTGATGCTGATTAAACAACCACAATCACTTGTCTGTTTAATTTCTCTCATTTGTTCAGGTTTAATTTTAATCTAGCGATCCAGTTAGCTATTTCAATAATACTAGAAATCATAGTGGTGTATTAGATTCACAGTCAAACAGATGTTAATGCAGAGTCCAGACTGCTCTGACATGCTATAATCTGGTTGTTGAGCAGTGGGAGTAAATTGGTGGTGAACCTGCGGTTGGGGGGGATGTCATGTGGAGGTGCAGTTATTTACAGTTCACTTGCTCTCATGACACAGGAGGCAGCATTTTAGTTTGACACTCTAAATAGGCGAGAATCAAGACTGTGACTTGAGTTTTCTTCTTCATTTCATTCATCTTCATTTAAAGTCACTGAGTTTAACCCCAACAGGATTTCTGAAGAGATTTAAAAAGGTATGTTGATTGATTTGATGATGACAGTGAGAATATTTAAGACAGTTTTACCTGTTGTCTGGAAGGAAAAGGACATGCAGAGACAAGGGAAAAACATAAACATGCAAATTTACTTTAAATGTAAGATTTATTTCTGGTCTTTCAGGAAACACGTGCTTTGACCTTTTTTTTGTAAGAACGCTCTACATTTTTAATTATTGTAACACATGTTTGGGAATTTTTTATAATTCTTATAGTTATACATGCTCTGTGTCTTTTCCTGCAATAACTAATTCAGATTTTGTTTCTGATCTGGTTGCCTTGAAAACAGATCATTCAAACGACCTGCAACACACAGACAGTGTTTCTAATTCAAAGTCTTAATGTTGGTGTTTTTGGATGACTGTCACCTGGCTTATCCAGCAAAACGTGACTAAAAAGTTAGTGTAGTAATAGAAACTTAAATAATGGTTCACAAAATGAATCAAACAATAATTAAAACATAATAAAATATCAGTTAATTTATAAAAGCTTAGAGTTTATTATACATAAATTGAAGATAAAGTTGAAAAATGCTAAAGCTATCTTGCTTGGATATATTGCTTCTATTATGAAATCTTTTCAGACCTGAGTCTAAAACCTTTTATAATTTTTTTCGAAGACAAGAGGCATCCAACCATGTCTGAGGCGTAAGTAATATAAATATCTTTTGATTATTTAAAAATTAAACATGTGTAAAATTGTTGTTCTGTGATGTCATTACTCAATCTTGTATCCTTATTTCTTTCTTTTCCATATCTCGATTTCTTCTACAGACCCGTAAGTTGTTCTTATTATCTGAGGATTGTATTATTATTATTTAAAAAATATTTATCTTTTAAACCATGTGGGTCTTTTTATGTAACTGTTGGTTCAATAAGTTTTCATCTTCTGCCTCTTATGTAGAAAAAATCAAAGACCTCTGCCTCTCGCAGGCTGGCTCTAAAGGTACTGTCTCTTCATTACAACATCATCTCTGTGACCATCTGACCAATAACAATTTACTGCTAAATCATCTACATCATGACACAATCCACAAAATGTGCCACTAAAACTGTGTGTGTCTTTCCTAATTCTAGACCAAACTGCTGAAGATGGCGATGGTGATGTTGGAGAAGGAGAGGGAGGCGAAGAAGCTGGAGAGAGAAAGTTCTCTGAGTGAGCGAGTCCCTTCTGTTCAGCTGTCTGGTTTGTCCATGCAGGACCTTCAGGTATGTTCAGGTCACTGCACAAGCCCCCTATCGTACATACCACAATGAAACAACTTGAGTTAAATGCTTCACACGTAAGCAGCCCTCTAGATGCCTTGCATACAGCATGTTCACATGCAGGAGGTGCATTGGAGAACAGGGGCCTCGATGTCTGCATTTTATATTTTGGGAATTTGGCTGACACAACTACTCAAGGCAATAGTAACTCACACTAGTAGATAAAATATTACTTAGCATATTAAATACACAGCAAGTATCCACTAATAATTAAGGTAATAATCTAGAAGTAACCTGACACGTGCAGCAGTAACAAGACTTTCATTACATTTGATCCTCTCTCTGTCGATAGGCTGTGTGCAAAGACCTGTACCATAAGATTGATGTGGTGGATGAGGAGCGCTACGACATTGATGCCAAGGTGGTGAAAAATAGCAAGGAGGTACGTGTTCTTTCATATTCATTTAATTCAATTCTGGATTGGTAAAAAGACTTCCTGAATCGGTCATGGATAATGTGTAAGATTTAGTGACATCCAGTGGTGAAGTTGCATGTTGCAGCTGAATACCCTCTCACCTCACCCTCCCCTTCCAAACATGAAAGAGAACCTGTGGAAACCTTCAGTTGTCATAAGAACTCAAAAGGTGTTTGGTTTGTCCAGTTTGGGCTTATATAAAAACATGGCGGCCTCCGTAGAGAGGACCTGCTCCAGATATAAATATGAAGTATTTAAATATAAAGGCCACATTCTAGGGTAAAGAAATCAACCATTTGAATTTAGATGATTACACACTAGTGAAAACATCGCTAGGATTATTATATATTCAATTGCTGCCAATAGCTCCCTTTCACCTAAATCTTACACACTGAAGATTTTCTACTTGTTTACCGCAGATTGAGAATCTGTCTCAGAAGATCTTCCAGCTGAAGGGCAAGATGAAGCGGCCCGCTCTGAAGAGGGTGAAGATCTCAGCCGACGCCATGCTTGGAGCGCTGCTGGGCTCCAAGGTGAAAGAGTCTGTGGACTTCAAGGCCAACCTCAAGACTGTGAAGAAAGAGGAGGAGAAGGTAAGAGTGGCAAATAGCGCCGAGTCATTTAGTTTTAATATGCTGGTTTTTAAAGTTTTCAAGATGATATGAGAGGAGGTCAAAGGGATACTTCTCTTCTCACCACTATGCTGATTGAGGGGTGGGTGAAGTGTTTGAGTCCTCAAAACACCTTTGGAGTCCCAGGGGTAAACAGCGTTACAGCCAAATCCAATACAAATGAAGTAACTGGGGACCACTTCTTCAAACGTAAAAAAAAACAACAGAAAAACAGAAAAATGCCTCCATACTGCTCCTGTGGTGTCATCCAAGTATCCGTAAGCCCCGACATTCAAATTCAACTCGTTTTTTGGCCTTAATATCCTCTGATATCCTCCTCGCGCGTTAATGTTAATGAGTGAATTTTCAGTTTTGGGGAACTATCCCTTTAAGGCTTAAACTGGGTTTGAATTATGTGCTGTGGTTCTGCTTGTGTTGCATTTGAGAAAATACAGTATCACTAATAATCGTTAATAATCTTCCTCTACACAGAAAGAGGAGGTGACTGACTGGCGTAAAAACGTTGAGGCCATGTCGGGTATGGAGGGCAGGAAGAAGCTGTTTGATGCAGGACAGTAGATCTGTATGTTTGGATACTTTAAATATAAATGCTCTTTTACAATGGAGAGAAAATAAGAAGGGAAAAATGTTAGTGTGCAATATTCAGGTTTAAGATTCAATTCAGGATTCAAAGGAAGTAGATTGTGTATATTTTGCATATAATTCACTCCTGTCCATGATTTGATGGTGTTGGCACCTGGACACCCACCATGGAAATCAGCATTGTGAAATCTGCTGTGTTTCATGATCTGTAAATGTGTGGTGAATCCTGGTTTATCTCATGATAATAAATACTTCTGATGAAAACACAAAGCGGATGCTGTTCTTTTGGTTCTAAATATCTACCTTCTCATCACCTTCATCCCAAGACTGGGATCACAAGTCAGTTGGTCGTAAAAATTCTCGGACCTGGCAGTTGACAACAATAGCAGCTGAGAACAAAGTTGTTAAATCCTCTTTGCAATCAAAAGCAGAACTGTGAACGTCCCAAAATAAGAGAGGTCGCAGGTTCAGGGCCGCAATAAATTGCTCAGTTAAAACGTCAAGGAGCACGGTTACAATCATCGCACCTCCTCCTATATATAATCATTACAGACACAATTAGAGACACACAAGACATTTTAATCATAAAATACTGAGTACTGAGGCTCTGACAGAACAAGCGATTTGAAGTGGTCACATTGGACATGTGATGTTCAATTCTAACTGTTTCCCATATAATCTATAGCAAAAGCTAACAGACTCTACCAGAAAATAATCAGCAGCGTAATCAAGGAGGCTATGTTTTCACCCCTGTCTGTTTTAAAGCAACATTATACAAAAACTACTATACCGATTTTCCGGAAACCTGGTGGAAGGAGGTGGTATGTGTCAGGGAAGAAACCATTACATTTTGGTGCGGATCCACAAATTTTGTTTTATTTATTTCACATTGCGATATAGGTTTTTCTAGGAATAATTCATGGATCTAAAAAAAACCCCCTGCACATTCAGGGAACTGATATCTATGAGTGTGTGACATCCGGTGCAGTGTAAATTAATTTAATGGGACTGTTGGGTCTTGGTGAGGGGGATGTGCTCCCCTGAGTTATATTTTAGTTATGATCATAAACTCTGCAGTATGTTAAAGGGATGCCATTTCCTAGATGCTTCTTTACCAAAGCCTCTTTGAATACCATGGGCCTCGTAAAGC
Source organism: Hippoglossus stenolepis (assembly GCF_022539355.2). Lineage (NCBI taxonomy): Eukaryota > Metazoa > Chordata > Actinopteri > Pleuronectiformes > Pleuronectidae > Hippoglossus > Hippoglossus stenolepis. Next base: position 11,311,086 of record NC_061487.1, on the reverse strand, counting down.
TTCAGATTGCTCACCCACTTTGGATGAGCCAGTGAGACTCACTCCACTGCTGCTCTTTCAGTCCTGGTACAAATGTCGTGCCTCCTTCTCCACACTCCTATATTCACTCTCAAGGTGTAAATATTCCCCATCTCTCGCCTGTTCATGTCTCTGCTGCTATGTGTCAGAATTGCACCTGTTTTTTCAGCCCCAGCATCCACCTGCCGGCTCCAACAGAGAGGTTTTCAATATTTGCCTATCATCTCTATGTAATCAGTGATGATGGTGGAGCCTCGGCACCAAACTCGAATTATGTTCTGTTGCTGTAATTAACATTTCAAACATGAGTTGTCTTAATAAACTAGACACTAGGTTACTTGTCAGCAGATTAATAATGTGAACTCTGAAAATAATCATCATGTTATCATCAGTGTGATGAGTTCACTCCAACTTCCACACATTTCCACCTGCTAAGGAACATTACATCACATCAGGTGAGAAATTACACTATGTCGACATAAATCTAAGGGAGGGTTTAAGAAAAAAATAACTACTGCTGGCATTATGGGAGGTAGAAGATCCACTATATTTGGACGTTGATCATCTGTGTATAAGAGACAACATGCCTGGATGTCTCAGCCTCTTCTGCATCACTTCTGTCCAGTCTTTTTTCTCATCTTCTGAGAGTTCCCCAACTTTATGGAAGTGCAATGCTAAGTCCTTGTGGTACCACTTTAAAGCTCTAGGTTTAAAGCAAAGTTAAGAGTCGTCTTAAAGGGGACATATCATGAAAATTCCACTTTGTTAGTACTTCTACACATTAATTTGGGTATCTGGCATGTCTACCAACCCAAAAACTCTGGAAAAAAACCACTCGCGCGTTTTGTTATGGTTCCTCCAAGTCAGAAACGTCATGCTTGAGTGACTCGATTGAGCTTCCTGGGTTTTGTGTCGTAACAAGGTACTGGAAGTCTCCCTACATGGCCTTCGTTCTCAAGCGCGCAGCCGCCTGGCTGTTCACACGGGACGCGCATTTCTCCACGCTGGTCAGCCCGCGATTCTGCTTTCTCCGCTTGTTGTTGTACCCATTGAATGTCGGGGTTCGGGGGTAAATGATGGTCTTCATAGCCCCCCCCACCTCTCTTTCTCTCTCTGTCTGTCTGCTTGTGTGCTTGTAGTGGATGGGCAGAGGGGACATTTAATTATGTGATTGGGAAAATTAAAACTCCAGGACAACAGAAGGGGAATACAAAGTATGGGATGCATATTTGATAATTTATATCATATAAAATATGTAATTTATATCGTTTAAAATCATGGGGGGAGGGGGGGAGCTGGCTCACTAGCATTTAAAGGAACAGGCACTCAAAACAGGTCACTCTGTGGAGGGCTGTTTTAGACAGGGTAAAAAGGGTGCTGTTTTAAATGATCCTTGTGGTATTTTGACCAAAGTATGTTACAGACATTTCATTAAGACCCCAAGGAACCATATCAACTTGTGGTAAAATGGGCATACAATGTCCCCTTTAAGATAATATTTGTGTGTACTTCACTATTCTCCGTGAGGACCTGAGTCACTGAGTGGCCGAGCATTTGACTCCTTGTTGCAACAGAGGCTAGCTCAGCTTACGAACCATCAAGCCTTGACCAGCAGCTGTTCTTGTTCCTCTACTCCCCTAAATACAAACCAGAGTAATCATTGGCTTTGTTCTTAACTACAAGGTGGTCCTGTAACGTGTGCGCAAACTGCAGAAGTCAGTGATCATGCAAATGCAATGGAATAGTGATGTACAGTCAGATGGATTGAGGATATCAGAAATGATGCAAAAAGAAAAAGGAAATTAAATTCTAGCAACAGCAAGATGTCAGACAACATCTCCCAAAATAAATTAGATGGACCATAGATGTATTTCCAAACGAATACCAATAAGAACATTTTTCATTTTCAAGACAGCTGATGTGGCCATTTTAAACACAGATATGTAATATTGGAGTTGGCAGCACTTTAAGCACGTCTATGGCATGACATCTCGAAATGCAGTAGAGATACTGTAGTTTGAAACCTTTCTTCAGTTTGACATCTTAAAAACTTGGCCCAAACTCCATCTGGTCAAGACACTGACCCAGCCTGAGTGTGGTCAGCCCTTTAAATGCTCCCTGCCACCTCCAACAGCAGGTGCTGTTGAACCCAGGCCAGATGGCCCAATGTTTAGGCCCATAAATGCACTTTTATGACCCCCTTTCCTGTCTGAATATTGTGGAGATGCCTCGTACACTAGTAAATGTCAGTGTTGGTGGACACACAGAAGCAGTAGCACAGATAGCAAGGGGTCTATTTTCGAGAGCCATCCGCATTTGGCACAGACACTATAAATCTGATTTTTCTCCACCGCTGCCCCTTCACACACACTTTCCCCGAGGAGCTTCACTAAGGTACGGAGGTGCTCTTCTGATACTTATGGATAAGAGTAGATTGAGTGAGTATAGGTGATGTGAAATGGATTCTGTGATTAGGAAGTATTCTTTCAGCATGGTCAAATCTACTGGTATCTTAGAATCTGTAAAAGCTCTAACGCAGAGGTCTTGTGGTTAAAACTTTAACAACGAGCTGAAAATTGTCGTCCAACATGCCTGTGGATTATCTGGCTGTTCACCTTTTTTGTCACCTATGCAGAGAAGCTCGTCTGTCGTGTTAACACCAGACTCAGAATTTGTCTTTTAGTATTTTTCATACTTAGATTTATCTTGTAAGAATGCATATTGCATGTAAAATTACATTGCAACCGCATTTATCATTACTTAACAACTAACATTTTTCAAGAACAGAAAAAATAAAATTCTGTTGGTATCATCTATGGGTTGCATATCATGTGGAAAATGACGATGACAATGTAAAAAATGTGAATCATCATAAAAATCTTGCACACAATTTTATACGAACACAATGTTATCGAACATCCTAAAGGATATACGAAACTTAGAAGATCCTCTAAAAGGAAAACAATTAGGGGAGTTAACTATAAATACCGGTGTGCAGCTGCAGTTTTAATGTGTGAATAACTGTTTGGAGTGCATGAAATACTTTGACCAGGGAAGCTCATCAATCTTCAGTGTCGGTTCTCAGTTCAACAGGGTTTCAATGTGGAGGGAACTTACTCTATTTGTAATAAAGTGCACGAGTGTTAATATTTCCTAAGATTCTGCTTCACATATATTGTATATTCTTTTCTTGATTCAAAAATAGTTGATAATGTAAATTATGCAGCTGCCTTTATTTTCTGTATTTCAGTGTGAGAGTTTAAGACAATCATGGCTGATGAGTGAGTATGATCGCTTCATGTTGTTTGCAGTGACAGCTTCAAATTATAACGTAAAACAAAGTGTTGACATGTGTTGACGTGTTTTCATGTATTTTCTCCCTCTTGTTTATGCTCCAACAGAACTGTAAGTATCTGTATTTTAAACCCTGTTTTCAGGCCTATGTTTCTCTTTTAAAGTCATTTAAATAATCATACATACCAATTTGATATCATTCACAACAAACTGTGTATTGAGGATATGAAATGTTCTTTAAATTCTAGAAAAAATCAAAGATCTCCTCCTCTCGACGGCTGGGGTTGAAGGTAAGCTTTTTATATTTAATATGTTTTTTTAAACTATATTTAATAAGAAGGATTGGAGATAATAGAGAACATATCTTAGTAAACCATAGTCAGCACACTTAATAATGGTAGAAATGTTTTTTAAGTGTGTTAACAGTCTTATTTACATATATGGTATTCAGATGATAACTAGTTTTAACATGAACTTATGGCTGAGTTGTATCATAGAAATGGTTGAGAATTCCTACATTTATTTGGACATTTAGTATATTGTTCTTGCTCCAGTAGGTCTAGAGATCCATTAAACTGTTTTCCTCAGATCAGACTGTTGACAGTTGCAGCTCAGATGCTGCAGGAGGAGACGGAGCAGAGGATGAGGGAGAAAGAAGCTGTTCTGGCAGAAAAACTTCCTCCTCTGAATATGGCTGGTCTGTCTTTGCAAGATCTGCAGGTAGGAAACTTCATTTTAAAATGTTTTTGTCTCTATTTGAGTCGTTTTCTCAGTCAACCATGTTCTTTTATAGGATCTGTGCAAAGACATGTACCATAAGATTGATGTTGTGGACGAGGAGCGCTATGACATCGGCCTGAAGGTTTCCAAGAATGGCAAGGAGGTGAGACACGTCAACAATGAATGGGAGGATTCAGAGATCCTTGTGGAAATGTTTTTAACCTTAGTGCGTACAGCGCCCTCTATGTGAGGACAAGGTCACTGCAGGAAGGATCTAAAAACGATCCAACACTGCTCTCTAGTGGCAGCTCTGACCACACCAAGACATAACTGAATCTTATTCATGAGGCCTGCTCCTCTTCTTCAAATAGAAAAATAAACTAACGTGATCATTTCAGAACATTAACAGTCAGCTTGTGACTTTATATATGCTTCAAGAGTCACATTATTCAACTTGCTTATACAACAAGGCAGTAAATTGAATTACGACACTGATATGAATGAAATACAAACTCCCACACAGTTATATTCTATATTAGAGTTAAACCAATTATACATTGGGCGATGATTGGCTATTAACGGCTATTAATCAAACATAGAGTTGAAATACCATTGGGTTTACTGCTTCCTAACCAGAGGTGAATACATATCTGTAAAAGTAGCAATCACATTTTTCCTTGAACATTTTATTTATTCTTTATCGTACAATGCTATATCATGCAAATTCGTTTTTTTTAAACATCAGTGTATTCGAGACAGAGTTTCTATGACATTAGTTGAATCAGCATTAAAGAGATATGAAGGAATCACGAGTTGTTCATTTTAGAAGAAGTCAAATTATCCACAACAGCATCTGAACAATTTGGTTTAGTTTATTAGATTTAAAAATATCTTGACTCAGTGTCTACTTGTTTCTTCCAGAGCGTTTAACTACATCTTTCTTGATATGGGTAAATTCCATGTAATGAGGAAAACTGAATACTGAATATCTGGAGTTTTTCTTTTTCAATGAATTTTCAATGGTCAGCTCTCAATTTAGGATTAATTACAAGCAGATACATTGATAAAAGCCAGTTTTATAAATCTATTTATGGATGGAGGATAGGTGAACTTATCTTCATCAACCCCACGAAGTCATACAAAGTCTTTCTATCTCACGACCCTGTGCCTAGATTGACGACATGAACCTGAAGATCACTGAGATCCAGAGTAAGTTCAAGAAACCGACCCTGAGGAGAGTGAAGATCTCGGCTGAGGCCATGCTGAGCGTCCTGCTGGGCTCCAAACACAAAGAGTCCATCGACTTCAAAGCCAACCTGAAAACGGTCAAGAAGGAGGAGGAAAAGGTGAGTCTGGCTTTTGCTTCTGATTCTGAAAAACCCAGAGTGGTTCTATTTTGACTGGTCGTCCATGATATGTTGTGTTTTCTACAGAAAGAGGAGGTGACTGACTGGCGTAAGAACGTGGAGGCCATGTCGGGTATGGAGGGCCGGAAGAAGCTGTTTAACGCCTCTGGAAACTAAAGAAACATTTTATTTTCCAATATTTTAATAATCATTTCAATAATTTCTCATTATTGAGATACATTTTTAACATAACCCACCATCTGATGTATATCATGTAGATTTGTGAATTGCTATATGAGATTAACACCCATAAAACCAGGATTATCTTGGAAAAACAACAGTTAGTGAATATTTTAAAAAGGGGCTGTTTAAGCTTCATGTGGTTTTAACTTAAAAGAATAGATCAAAAATAATAAATGTTTTTTGACACATGTTGTTTTACTCTTGTTTGGTGATGACTTGACTTTAATATGCTTCAGTATTAAATAATGTGTAATAGTGATGCAGTGGTTGTTTGCTGTAGTTCTCCACTGTAGCCCTCAGATGGCAGTATAATTCTTTCAATGTGTTTATTATGTCAACTAACTACTGAGGATCTGTGAGGACTGTGTCCCTCATAAATCCACATTATCTGAATTATCTGTTTTGATCAATTGCCATTTAGTTTGTCAGGCATCCAATTTGACAATTTATACCAAAATTAAATACTAAGATTGTAGTTTATATTAAAGTTAAAGCAGTGAGAGTATTTATCTTCATATTTTGCTTCTGTTGTTGATACAAAGTTGGAACCAGCAATGATCCCTCAATAAAAACACATCAACCCTGTCTTGATCTCCTCCACTGTGTCATCTGATAATCAGGATTGTGTAAAGACTTTCATTTTATTTCATACACGTTACATTGGATTAAAGCTCTGTCTTCACAAAGTAAACATCGCAAGTGAACAGTCCCAACGAGACATTTAACACCTCATACATATGAGATGTGAGAGACGCGGCACAAGAATGGTGAGGACAGTGAGTCTATTTTAGTGAGCCACTCACATGAGCGCTGGAATCTATATATGCACCTTCTTTCTATCTTCTCAGCTCAGAAAAAGACGCCTGTGAGTATTTGTCGACTGCTTTGTAAGGTAAGAATTCTTATTACAAGATATTTATTTAAAACAAAACTAAGGCTTTTTATTACAGCACACTTGGCAGGAACTGTATCAGTAACTGATGATACTCCAACTTCATCAGCAAGAATAAAAGAGCATTTATATTCAAACCAGTTATAATTTCTAACAATTGCATGTAGTTTTTAAATGAAGTATATATTGTTTCAAAATATCTTACACGTTATTGGGGGGAGGGTTTCTTACAGTTTTAAAACCCGCCGCGTCCCTCTGATCTCGAGCAGAAGTACAAGTTGAAGTTAAACAACAAATGAGATTTTAAAATTAGATTTTTGTGTTTTACTTTTTTACACCAGAGCTGTTTACGATTGCTCATATTGTTTTATTTCAATGTACTAATATGGAATCAATATTGTTTTTTATATTAAAATAATCCTGACTTTGGTCTATGTGCACATTTTTGATTGATGACTTGTCAGGTGATTCTAACTATTTTTGGCATTGTTTAAAATAGTATTGTTTAAGTCACCGGTTTGACCTTTATGCTATGTCATAACTTCTTTGTATCCGCTACTATGATTTAGAGGTTTTCTAATGTAGAACTGATGAAAACTGATGGTCGCTTTTTTCCCAATTTCACAAAGTAGATGAACATGTGTATTTATCTACTATTAGGTGTATCTAATCTCTATTTACATACTTACAAATGTCTTTCTTTTTTCCAATGACAGATTTAAGAAAGGGAGACTCACTAAATTGCAACCATGTCTGAAGCGTAAGTAGTATGATCCAGGTCTCATTAACACTTTCATCAATGTGCAATGTGAAAAGTTTTACTCACTCTACTTTCTCTCTCTCTCTCTATGAATTATTTACACCATCGTCCTAAATGGATAGGCCTGCGGTGAGTTGACTTTTTGACAATTAAACAATTTATTTCATTGATTGTGACACTCAGGTAGTAAGCTAGGTGTCTTACCAGCCAGGTCTGCAGAATTTAAATGTGTTTATATTATTTGTTTACAAAAACTAACATGGTTAGTTAAAAAAAACATGGTTCAAAGGAATAAATCATATAAGAGAAGGGCTTTAGAAATAATAACCTGCGGCCCCGACTAGCAAGCAGGCACACTCAGGCTAAAATTCTTGGTGTCACATTTGATTCCCGTCTGAATTTCAAAGCACACATTAATGAAATCATTAAATCCTGCTACTTCCATTTACGAAATATTTCCAAATTTAACTCAATTCTATCTCTCCCTAACTTAGAAAAGCTCATACATGCCTTTGTCTTTTCCTGCCTGGATTATTGCAACGCCCTGTATACAAGCCTTAGTCACACCTTAGTAACTTGTTTGCAGCTTGATCAAAATGTTGCTGCTCATATTTGAACTAAAACCAACTGTAGGTCTCATATCACGCCATCTTTGCATCCCTCCACTGGCTTCCAGTTAAACTCAGAATTGATTTTAAGATTATTTTAATAACTTTTAAAGCTCAACATGGGCTGCTGCCCCCCCCCCCTACATTTCGCAGCTCTTGACTCCCTACAATCCCAGTCGTAACCTAAGATCGTCCAGCCTGCCCTTGTTAGCTGCCCCTAAGGTCAAGGCTGGCTACTCAAGGTGACCGTGTTTTCTCTGTCAGGGCCCCGAGGCTGGACCACCTGCCTGGTGAGATTAGGCTCGCCAATTCACTACCGACCTTTAAATCACTTTTTAAAACATATTTTTTATAGGAAAGCATTTTTAACATGAGATTTGTAATGCTGGTACTACTGTGTTGTTTTAATTTACTTTTATTAAAACCACATTTTATGTAGTTTCTGAAATATGACAGCTTTTGACTCTCCTGCCTATGAGAGTAGGTATTTAGTTTAGTATTAAAACAGGCATAGGGGTAATGATGTCTGATCTACTGAGCGGGCCGCATGGCTTTCATAGCACTGCCATACAAGCCAGTAGCCAATCAGATTTACCTTCAGCCTCAGCGTACTCCCTCAGGTTCGGCTTTTAACGTAATTGCGATTAAAAGGCTGAAACACCTGATGACGCCGAGGTACAATTGAAGACTATCATTATTACCCCTCTATCATTGCCTCTGCTGAAGCCAGCATGCTAACCACCCAGCCTAAGTGTTAATTCAACACTTAGTCACAAGGAAATGTCTTAGGTTATCCATTGTATTTAAAAAACTGAACTGTACATTTTTTCTTTTACAGAAACCAAAGCCCAAACTCTCAGCCTCTCGGAGACTGTTCCTGAAGGTATCCTCATTGCTTCTGTGCGCTAGTCTTGGATAGTGTTGTACTAGAATTGACATGCTTTGAATACTGGAATCCATACATTGTCTCCTTGGCCGAAGTGTAATTCTGTGCGCTTATGTGCTATGCACCAGACCAAACTGCTGAAGAAGGCCATGACTATGCTGGAGAGTGAAAAGCAATTCAAAAAAGATGACAGAGTGAGAATCCTTTCAGAGAGAGTCCCGGACCTCCAGCTGTCAGGCCTGTCTCAACAGGATCTACAGGTATGAAGCATTTGAATCCGCATAAGGATTCTTTTTTGTGTTAACTCAGATTAAATCACATGATTGTTTTAACATTTTAAATCTGTCACTTCACCCAAATCCCCTTTTCCCTCTATTCCAAATGGTATCTAGCCACAAGCAATTAGGTTTGGTTTTATTGGCCGAGGTTTTTGAGATAACCACTGAGACGTTTGCAGCCTCCAAAATACAACTGAGGTCAACGTAATTTTGTTTATGGGAACAAATATCAATTAAAAACCCCAAACAAGCCATATCTCTTGCCATGAACAATTAGCTTGAAAAGTCCATAGACCTCAAAATCAACTATTTTAATTCTGACCCCGAGGTTAATCTGTGTATTGTACAAATTATGCAGAAAAACGCTGCATGTCTTACATAGATTTATGTTTATGATATACAATATTTTCTCATGCACATGCCGTAGCGTGACTGTGCAAACTTTAAGTCTAATGCACTCAAGGTTTCTGTCCACAGACTATTTGCAAGGAACTACACCAGAAAATTGACGTGGTTGATGAAGAGCGCTACGACATTTCTTCAAAAGTGACGAAAAATGGCACAGAGGTAGGTAATATTTGCAAATAAACATTTTAACTTTATCCTCCTTCACATAGTCTTCAACCTGCAGTGCAGAAGGTTTATCTCCTCCTTCTGGCAAATCCACACCAGCCATAATCTGTGTTTGTCCTCAATGTAGATCATTTTCTTTTTCAGACCAAACACCAAGTTTATTTTTAAACGGAGCATCACAAACTGTTGTTGGACGCTTCCAATGTTTTTCTTCCCTGAACATTTTTTCTTAATTACTGTAGCTCACGTCCTCTCCAGTGCTATGGCTGCTCAACTCTTAAGCACTGGCAAACCAATCATTGGTTGAAATTAAGTGCATCATAAGAAGAGCACTAGTGCAGCAATATCACCAGACACTGGATTTAAAACTATGCTGAAATATTCATATAGATAAACCTGGTGCTGAAAGGCTTTATCAGTTTATTCAGTCTCCTTTGGCAAGGGCGTGAATCTAACAGACATAAACAATAGCTTTAATCATCTTACAAATTTAAGGAATACATACTCTGTGTTCAATGAGAAATTTGTATTTGAAGGCACTGTTGAAAACGGTTTTGTCCTTCGTGTGGGTAAAAGATTCAGGACCTGTCACAGAAGATCTTTGAGCTGAAGGGCAAGATGAAGAGACCAAACCTGAAGAGGGTCCGAGTGTCTGCTGACGCCATGCTGGGAGCGCTGCTGGGCTGTAAGGTCAAGGAGTCGGTGGACTTCAAGGCCAACCTCAAGACTGTGAAGAAGGAGGAGGAGAAGGTAAGATTTGAAACTGCAAAACATCATGGGTCTATTGACCTAATCCACTTACTATCAGTTCTGCTTTGGGTCATGTATTAATACAAGCAATCAAATAAACAGTTACAAATATATAAAATAATTCAGAATCTGCACAGATGAGACGATTTAAATTTTTTGATTAAAGCTTTAATTCACTGAATCCTCACCGCTGGTTTGACTTTATATTTGGGGATTGTACAATGACATAACATTCATACTGACTACTACGCTACTACTGAAGCTAAAGAAATGTATTTCTTAACATTTACAAAAAAAAGTTGGTGGGGTTATTGAAATAGATTCAGATTTGACCTAAAATGAAAATATTCATATTACCATGGATGTATCCTTAACAAATAATTGTGTTTTAATCAGAATTCAGTGATGCAAATGTTTTTTAATACTTTTTGTATACACAGAAAGAGGAGGTGACCGACTGGCGTAAGAACGTGGACGCCATGTCTGGTATGGAGGGCAGGAAGAAGCTGTTTAATGCTGGACAGTAGATTTGAAGTGAATATCTTCTGTAGCAGGTAGAAGCAGTGAAGCATGTGACTATTGTTCACTTTATAATGAAAGTGAAAGTGAAGACCAATGTAACCATTATGTTTCATGTTGGTGTTTCAATTGTTTGTAAAAATGACAATAGTGAACATATGAATTTTATTGCACTTCTTGATTGTTTACATATTGTTTTTTAACATTATGATGTAATGTTAACTCTAATATGAAAAAACATATGTATTTGATGTATTTGAGCAGTTGTGCTTTTGTAGTTCTTAGCAACTTTGTGAGTTCATGAACACAGCACCACTGTTTGCTGTCCATATCTATAATTAGCAATAATCAGAGGGAATGCAAATGTATTGCCTCTCCTGAGTCATGCAAACATAGAACTTGGAGAACAACATTTGCATTTCTTCTTGTGTTTTCCGCAAGGACACTTTGCATGTCAGATTAGGGGACAGATTCCAGGGACAGCTAATTTTGGCAGTCAACTGTTCATGGAGTCACATCAAGGTGAGCGTCCCATGAAAATGAATGTGGAGTTAATCCGCTGACATTGTGATGACAAGAAGCAAATAATAAAATCATTATGGCTGACATTGCTCCGAGAAGAATGGTCATCTCTGCCTTTAGATGGAAAACAGTTCTCTTTACTGTACTGTTAAAGTATACTGGTATAGGTCATGCAACTTTTTCATAAGTAAATCTACTGTCAGAGATTCTAACATTCCTTTTTAGGTCACAAGCACACACATCCTACCTGTTGACTTCTCTCATAGTATATCAATATAATGATGTAGAATATTGTAGACCATGATACACTCATTTTTGGTCAATGTTAGTGTTACATCAAATCTCAAGTAGGGCTGTAAATGATTATTATCAATTAGGCTATTGATTTCTTTTTCAGTTAATTGCTATAAAATGGCCAAATATCATATCAGATGAAAATTGTCATATCAGTCTATAACAATAAATGTCACATTATGACTTCTTTTAAGTTTAAAGACTGAGGTTTCTGCTCAGTTAAGGTTAAGGGTTTAAACTCTTCTATTTATGAACAGAGAATGAGAAACACATTCTTTAACATTTCAACATTTAACTGATTTCTCAGAAAATAATTAATGTTCCTTGAAGAAAATCAGGCTTGTTAAGGTCTGATATTTCTGGGTGCCATTCGGTGTGGATCCAAATCAAAATCAGGATCTACTGAATTTATATGTAATTTCATAAGAAAACTGTTGGGCCTTGGTGGAGCGATGTGCCATTCCAGTTATTGATATTGTCTTATTGTCCAACCCTATGAGAAATAACCATCCTCAAGCTTCCAAAGCCCAAGATTTATATGAATAGAACGAAACACCCAATAATTGAGATAGCTTTGAAAAACGACAGAAGAAAATATGAAAACATTCAAATCGAAGATGCTGAGACCAGAGAATTTTTTCTAACATATGACTCAAACAAAACAGCTCATGGATTATCAAAATATTCATAAGTTGCTCTAAAATCAAAGGTTTAAGGGTATAAGGTCTCTTAAATGGCCACTGGCTTCAACACATGAACCGTTTTATTCTGAACACACATTTAAAAACTTTTTCCTTACTTAGCTTCACTATGTTGGCGTTAAAGTGACAGTTTCTCAAACTTGAAATTAAAATATCATCATTGTTTTGATACAACTTAAAACACTGACAGTTTAGATCTTCCTCACATTGACACTGTCACACGTCTGTCTCCAGTTTAACATACAAACACACACTGTCTCTTATCTGAGAGCAGCAGTGTTCCTCTTACAAACACCATGAAACCTCTGTGAACTGCACAGTGAACAACTGATCTCTCTTCATCCATGACTGACACGGTCCCCGCCCCCCTGCTCTCTAACACTACGACCATTCCTAATATGGGCATACGGTCTGACAAACGTACCGCCCACACGCTCGAGCCGCCACTCTGATTGGACGCTTTGAACGTCGATCACTAAGCCTCTGCAGGGTTGCTGTGCATGGCCTGGAAGTGTCAACACTCACCGCGGCTCCACAGACATTCAAAGCCGAATTTCACATCATCTGAGGGTAAGACGACGTTTTGAATACGTACTCTGGGGATTCTGGGACGAGGGGACCACATGACTGTTTGTTTTTTACACGTAGGGTGGGTTATAAATAGAATAAACGCAGTACTAACGGTTATTTAGCAGCACGCCGATCCATTCATTCAGACGCGCTAAAAAGCTGTTGCAGCATGAAATGGGTTCGGGGATATTTGCTTATTGTGTTTAGCTACAGTAGTTAAGCTGCTGTTGTTTTGTGTCCAGTATATGTACACTCAAGTATAAGGTGTCTGTATTATAAATACCCGACAGTGTTGTTTCTGTGTTTTAAAATGTGTCAGGATTATTTGAGAATTAAGAATCAAATGGAGATGTTGCCATGAAGCTATGTGACAGATTTTCTGTATTTGTGATAAACTCTTCCTCTGTTTTAAAACCAGAGAAAGTCTGGATCATCAAAATAATTTGTCTGATGTATTAACTGATGGGGCTGTAGCTATCTGCCCTTACACTGTCACCTCTAACCTTTTGCTGGCCTCAAGTCCCTGCTCCTGAACTCGGATCAGATACACACCCTGGCACTTACTGACGCCATTACATTGTGCGATGCCAACTTCTGTTTAGGTTTGTTTTCACTTCTGCTATCACTGTCCGCATGATCAGTTTCAATACTACTGAATGTGTGCAGGGTCCTGCTGCCGGTACTTCGGATGTCCAAATACAAACTGTTTCTGCTGAGGCATGGAGAGGGGGCCTGGAACAAAGAGAACCGCTTCTGCAGCTGGGTGGACCAGAAGCTGAGCGACAATGGGTTGAAGGAGGCCCAGGACTGTGGCAGGCTCCTGAAGGAACAGGGCTACAAGTTCGACTTGGTGTTCACCTCCATACTGAGCCGCTCTATCCAAACCGCCTGGCTGGTGCTAGAGGCTATGGGCCAGGAGTGGGTACCTGTCGTCAAGTCCTGGAGACTGAATGAGCGACACTATGGCTCCCTGATTGGCTTGAACCGTGCAGAGATGGCTTTGGAGCACGGAGAGGAAAAGGTGAAGTTGTGGAGAAGGGGCTACGACATCACTCCGCCTACGATCGAGGAATCCCATCCTTACTTCCTGGAAATCTACAACGACCGCAGGTACACCACTTGTGACGTGCCGAAGGAGAGCCTTCCCCGAGCAGAGAGCCTGAAGGAGGTGTTGAACAGGCTGCTGCCATACTGGGACAGCACTGTGGTGCCAGAGATAAGGAGAGGCAGGACTGTGCTGGTTTCTGCTCATGGAAACAGCTGCAGAGCCCTGCTGAAACATCTGGAAGGTATGCAACTGAACGGATCTCTTATACACATTGTTCTCTCAGCTTTTGTTTTTGAACTGTGAATGCATGAACCCCTTTTTACGAGCTCTTTACAAGCTGCTGTTTCTATTCATCACAGTCAGTGAATTGGGTTGGACACATTTCAGTTCCAGAAATGGCAGGCTGAACTTGTACAAAAAGGCCAGTGAGTTTATGTTACATTAGGCTGTGGCTGTGAAATCCACGCTGACCTTTCCTCACACTCGTAAGCTGTGGGGGCTACATGGGTCCCAGGCCACTCAGTAACTTAACACATATTGACTCTTACAAAATGATATGCAACACAGGATCTGCACAGTCTGCAACTGTGCTATTGTGATTTGGCAATTATCTAACTGTCTGGCAGCTTTCCTAAATGTAATGTCATCACATTGCACTCATGCATGAATGAAACTGTCAGCAGGGTTGGTTGTAGTTACTTCGCTCAGCATGATTTTAGTGTCACTGCCCTTGTTTCAACAGGTATATCAGACGAGGACATTGCCACCGTCACTCTGCCCACAGGGATACCTGTGCTGCTGGAGCTGGATGAAAACCTCAGGCCTGTGAAACCACGGCAGCTCTTAGGAGACCAGGCGAAGATTCAGGCAGCCATTAAAAAGGTGGAGGACCAGGGAAAAGCCAGACCATCAACATGAATGCACTAAACTGGCTGTGAGACTGAATATCGCTCTGCTCATGTCTCTTCAGAGTCTCTTTAAAATACTCAAACTTTGAAATACTCAAAAAGTAGACGATACCAACAGCATCAATTTATTGTTGGTACGATGAAAAGAACAGGAGTACGTTTTAAACCCCATTAAGACCTTGTATTAATGTCTCAGGTGATCAGATCACAAGTGGATGCTTTAAGTAACTAGTACTTTAGTACAAAGTATTTTAGTATCAGTGTTTCCCATACTTGATTTATGTGTAACCACCACCACAATATCTCTCGCTCTTTATCTCTACAGACACACACTCACAAATGCATTGACAATGTTCCGTCTGTGTACTCGGATTAGCTAAAAAATCATAATTTGATCTTTGTCAACAGGAGTGACATATGTGATGCATATGGAACCAGAAAAGTTTTTTATCATCAGCGGTCACTCTTGATGCATGTGGAGACACACTCTAATATCAGGTGTGGACTGTCGTACCTAGAGAAATCCACTTGAGATCGGCTCTCTTGAGACATGTGAAAAATACCAGGTCTGAACGGGGCCATACTGTGAAGTTACTGTATGTGATACAGGATGTGGGTGATACAGGTCAGACTGATTCTTCTGGCGCAGGAGGAAGTCCGGTGATGTACTGTAAATGTTTCAGCACTGTGTTATGTGTAAGCACTGAGCAAGTGATTGGTTCAAATGTAAATTTTAAGCTAATTGTCCCCTACATGACTGTATGGGGACCCTAAAGTTGTTATTTATTTACTTATTGACTAATGTACAGATTATTAGTAATGTGGTGAAGATTAAAAAAAGATCCTGTTCAGGCAGAAGAAAATTACGCTGCGTTGCTAAATGATGCTTTTCTACACTGATAAACTTATAATATTATTACTTTGCATTTTAAACCTGTGCCTTCGCTATTAACTCAGTGCTCAAATGAAGTTATTTGTGACCTTGTGATTTTATTTACTCTTAACAAACTTTACCTCATAGTAAGGCAAACTGGAGATTGGGGTAACTGAGCCACAGAATGCTGTGTAATTTAAAATGTCCTACTTAAAATTGTAAGTATGACAGCTGAAGTGGGGAATCTATTAGCTTTATTCTGTATAGTACATTAAATCTTGAATTTAAAACAGTGGCTGACAAATGTGGTTGTGTGTCATATTTGGAGGATTTTAAATTTGTCTCCTCATTACAAAAAAAGGAAAAACCATGAATTGTAAGTACCATTATTTTGGATAAATATAATTGCAGTTAAACTGCAAACAAAAAGCACTATTCTGATTTGAATTTTAAATTATAAAGTATTGTCATACATGTGCAATTATATGATGTTGAGATGTGGGTGAAAATGTTACAAACTCCTTGTGAGTCTGCACATTATCTCCTACCGCACTATCTTGTCCTATTATGTTGTTGCGGTGTGTGGTACAGGCTACTGACTTGTATGTTTCATTGTGTCTATTGTTTGTAACTGCACTGTGTATCATTTGTGTTTTCTGTTGTTCGCTGTGTTTCTTTGCCACCGTTAATGTGTACACTGGTCTGTTAGGTCAACAGAGGAAGGAGGATAAGTTAAGAACATATCTGTTTGATACTAAAGGGTAGAAAAGACTCATATATTTGTAATTTGATGTAGGATCATGATTTAATACCTTCCCTTCTGTCTGCACCTTATGTATCATGAGAGAATCATCATGATGGAATAAAGGGAATAAATATTTCCTAAAATGTTATTTTTCATTTCTCTGTTATAGTCAAGCTTCACTCTGTCAGATAATTCATCGTTTGGCAACAGCGCAGTGTCTCAGATGTCACAGTGATATACGGTTAAGTGTAAATTCAGTGATGGAGCAATAGAAACAAATTAGAAAACAAACAACAGTGTTGTTTTGGAAGCACAGATATGCGTGCAATTTGGTTTGTGGTTTCCTCGAGCCCACTGGAAACAATAAACAGCCGAGACTGTTCAGCTACCACGGATGGATGCAGAGGAGTGGTTCTGAGTTTCTAAACGGTTTCTTGTAATTTGTCCAGACCAGAGGGGCTGAGCCAGGGAGAAAACCTCTAATTGGATGAAATTGCTCTAAAATAGACGCAGCGATCAGCATGATTTTTGCTCTATGAGGCGACTGCAATACATTTGACTGTATGGAATTGAGAAGTCACATGTAATGTATACGCCTTGTTGTGTTGTGGATGTGCATCATCCAGGCCTCTCAGGTGTTCGTGTGAGTTAATGTCTCACCATGCATGCATTCACTCCAGAGAGGGAGAGAAGACAGAAAATGTTCTCAGTGAATGTTAGCTAATTTAGCATAATAGAACCTACATCAGATTGAAATTACTATAATTAATCTCATATATAATTGTGTGTATAAACTGGATAAATAAATGGCATAAGTTCCTGAACACACACACACACACTGGCCAAGTGTGGACATCACTGAGTTGCAGTCGGAGCAGGCGGGGCTGTTCATGCAGTGTTTATAAACCTCCGGGGGCACGCGCTCCCCTGACTTCGAGCAGGAACAGTCACTTCAGTCTGCAGGCCTGGTAAGTTTTATGATGCTATCCTCTTACAGCTGAAACGGGATGTTTTTATTGTTATTATTATTTTCGAGTGATGTGGGTGAATTTGAGCAGAATAAGGCTGGCACTGTGTATTGTAGTTTTAGATGCTGTCAAGACATCATTTGATGTCACCACAGGGTGTAAGGGTTAAACTAACCAACTGGATTAGATTGGGAAGAGCTCTATATTCAAAACACTGTAAATAACCTGTTGCAATAAATTGGGTTATATATGGTATAAATACCTCACTCCTTGGAAAAAATAAGCCATTCTATTTAGTCTGATTACATCTATCTCAGGGTAGATGTGTTTTGAAAAGTTGATGTTTCATATCATCAATACAACTCATTTGATATTTAATGAGGAAAAAAAAGTCCAAAAACAGATTAAGCAGAACAAAGTCTGCACAAAGATGTTAAAACAGCAGGAGAGTGTATTAAAATGACTCACCTCTATGCACGTTTGTGCACAGGCTTGTGAATAGACAAAATGACATGAAATATGAAGCTAAACCTTTGTCTATTTTCTTTATTTATACTGACAACTTAAAAGCAATAATTTCCTTTCTTCCTTCAATTGTCATTGTCATTTGTTTTAAGTTCTCAAAAGATGCTTGTAAAGTTGACAAAACAACAATCATATAGTTTAGTATATTTATGCAGAGGAATCAGAAGGCTCTGTATCCACGTTGCATTTGTGACATGATTTCGGTAAGGCAGGACCTGCTCATTTCTAAAAGGGTCTGACAGATAAACGGCAAACTTGTCATTCCCCAATCGCAAAGTAATAACAAGCAGAAAACATCAATTTTGGTGGTTCTGAAAATCAATGGTTTCAAACTCCCAAATTCCTCCTCTTCTCCCTCTCCACGAGGCTCCGTGCTCGCATCTGAACTGTCAAACACAGCAGTGAATACTGTTATTTGTCTTAAGACTAAAGAGTTGACAACGGGCTGTGGAGGAGCTGTTTGCTGCCTGTGGACATGCCAAGTCAGTCTCCTATTCCTTAGATGGTATTGGAGATAAAGGCTACAATCACATGTGAGTTGGAGTTCATGACCATGGGCTCATTTCGTCCCTCCGGGTTTGCTGAGTATCCTCGGGATAATTTACCATCCTCAGAGAGAATGCAGCTGTGCAGAGATCCAGTAAAAATGTTTGTGAATGAAGTGTAAGTATTTTATGACATAGATTTGACTTCAAAGCTTCTATAAATCTACCCAAAGAAGAGTTCATAGATTTATTCTAATGACATGATGACTTAGGTTCCTCGTAAAAAGCTGCATTAAATCAGCTTGATCCAAACACCACTGTCTTTGACCGGAGAGAGCAGGGTACGAGCTGCCCTGTGCACACAAACACAGGCAGATGACTTTTTAAACAGACTTTTCAAGGCAGTCATTAAAAAGAAGTCAAATTTGCCAAATGAGAAACCGATACAGGGCTGAATCACACTGCTGATGCTTTAGTCTGAGCACAAATGAGTCCTTGTTGCTGAGAAGTGGCGTGATTTGACAGAGAGGAAGGCCGGCTGCTGTGTCGATGTACAGATGGGACGTTTTACACAGGAGAGGAAATGGTTTTCCACATGAGCAAATTGCGGGAGAGGTAAGAGGTGAACGTTACTGGCTCTGACATAAATGAAGGCATTCATCAGTAATCAGTCTGCCATCAAATCTACTTAGTAGATGCAAAGTGGAATAACATTCCTCTGGCTCGCACTCGGAACGATTGAAATGCAGGGTTTATTTGTTTAAACGTCCACCTGCTCCTGCACCATCGCTATGACGACGGTGATGATAGTTTGCCTCCCAGCAGCACTGTATGGAAAGTGGACTCATGGCGACTACAATGGAAAGCAGTTATTCTTAGATTTGTATAGCAGCAGGTATTTCCTAGAGTAAACCATGCTCTGTGTCTGCGGCCTTGCACTTTGCCAAGCTGGGACACTACAACTAACACTGGCTGTGTGCTTCCTTAAAAGGAGGCCGAGTACACTGTCTCAGCTGATGGGATGCAAAGCAGGGAGTGCACATAGCTGTATCTATTTCCATTGAGTCCCCTGGTCGAGGAGGAAACTGTTACTTAGCTCTGGATTTGGATTCATTAAACATATCCAAAGATAACTCAGTTATGTTTCATTTATCACTAAGAGCAAATTTGTCATAATAAAAGACAGAATACAGCAAGTGAACAACACATTTCCCTGGTTCAAGCTTCATCTGCCAGTGCATGATAGATTCCTTGTGTCCTTTGCTTATTAAAGCAAAGCTGAGCTGCACTGAGGAGAAACGAGGAGCCCGACTGAGTATCCAAATCTTCACTCGACCACTTGATGGTTATCAGCTGCAGATCGACACGCCCTCCTTTTCATACCAAACAAACATTTTAATGAGCTGCAGTAAAGGTCAGCACTACAGCGTGCACGTCCTGGCTGGTAGACTGAAAGGAATTTGCATCCTGGTCAGGGACTTTTTCTTATGTGACCATGTTTGGTCATGTGGAGTAAGCAGCTGCGGCTTCTTGATTCATTGCAAACGCCTCTCTGGCATCTGTTTGTCTCTGAGTGTGTTGAAGCACTTCCTTTATCTTTTAACAAGAATCTCCTCTGATTGGGGGTATAGAATTACCTCTATGTTGTATATATTTTGTATGTTTATTAGTGCAGATTACAGTGAGAGCAACCATGACATCACTTTTAATTCTTTATAAAACACTAGCCAGTATAATAAAGCCAAAAGTCAAATATTTACACCGTGAGATGAAAAAATCATTCATGGACACACCTCTGCTCTCACTGTGCAGTGAGTTGAGCACATTTTCTCACAAAAACTTAATAAGGTTCCTTCTTGGATCACGTCCCCCCCCCCCCTAAATTTCATTGAAATCGGTTGAGCAGTTTTGTGTAATCCTGCCAACAAACAAACAAACAAACAAATGCAGACAAAAATATAACGTACTTGGCGGAGGTAATAAAGGTTTAAGATCGTAGTTGGCCTCTGGAGTCTTTACTGGAAACCAAAATGACACCATCCAAACATTTATTGGGCTGACAATTCAATGGTACTGATCCCAAATCAGAAAAAAGATGTGAAACCATAGGGAAGCCCGCTGAATATCTCGCTGAGCAGACTTTGTGACTGGAGCTCTGTGACTGGTATTTATTCAGGGATCAGCCATGTCTGTGGAGGAGGATGGATGATCATGGTGAACCATACAAATCTTGAGGGCAGATATTACATTGGTGACCCAAATCCATCAAGGACATTATAATTAAAGACTCAAAATATCAAACCACTGCAATTTATCAATCAACGGCTCAAACCCTGTCTCAGATTCTGGGTTCTGGAACGTAACAACCAGGAGGGTGGTGTTGTTAGTTTGTCTGGAAGAACTCATCCATGTAAAAATACCCAAAGCATCTTTACCTTCATGTTTCAGCACTTTACCTTATTTTGCAAGAGCAGGCTGATAAATGATCAACAAAGCAGATGAGATGCTGTAAGAATTTGTTATTAGATTTAACGCAATGTGGAAGCTGCTATGAGTTTAAATGTATTGGGTTTCTTGTGGTCACACTCTGCTTGTGGCCCAAAGGATTGTGGGCAACTTTTTGCTAAACATTTTGCATCCACAGAACGAGTGACTGCGTTTTTGGCTTCTGTATTTGACCAAAATTCAAAAGGTTCAGAATTACAAAATAAATGCCACAATACCACTGTTCTGGATGGAGGACAAGTCAAACATCTCTCACAGGCAGGGCACCAGGAATTTAGTGCAGCAGGCAAACAGACTCCAAATGAAATCCCTCTCATCTGCTCATAATGATTTACCAAAGTCTTGTTTCTTACCTTGATTAAAGCCGAACAAAGAAGCGCAATGACATGAGAGTTGCATCTATAATGAGGTTCATATTCACCCCATTTTACACACTGTGAGCTGCCTGCACACAAGTCGTGTCTGTGCAACACAACACAAACATTTCACTTTCACTTCAAGGTGCATTATTTCTTAAGATGCAGAAATACCCCCATGTTCGCTGAATTGTTCCTGCAGCTTTGAAAATATTTTTAATAGATGATCTATGGAGTCAATTTTAAGGGTCTGCTTTCACTTATCTAATATAGGGCCACAGCAAATTGCAGTTTTCATTATCATTGACTTGTCATTTTTTTCTAAATTGATTGATTAGTTGCATTTTCTAATAAATTTCAGTTTTACTGACACTGTACTTTAGAGATTTAGTAGATTTTTTATATTTGGTAAAATTACTCAAATCACCTTAGATGATAATTTTCAGTTATTTTTAAGATCATTTTGTAGTTTGCAGTAAAGTAACACAATGATTATACAGTAACAGTAACATCAGTGAAAAACAGCCATAATAAAGAATGAAAAATTCACAGACCTGAAAAAAGAGTGTGAGCTAATTGGCTAAAAAAGCGAGTCGTGGTTGCTACTATATTAACAGAATGTGCAACTGAAAATGGCTGCTCCGAAGCAGACGCCCGTTGTTTATGATCACATTATGGCTCCATGCAAAAAGGACAAAGAGTTCATTTGTTATTGTCTTGCTTCCTTTTCGTCACACCCACCAGTCGTACTTGATTGATTACGAGACAGAGGGAGTTGTACAGACTGATATCCAGCTGCCTGCATGTTTCCTGAAAGAAGATGTGAGGTCTGCTGTAAGCTGCCAGACCAAATGTAAATCAGCCATTAAAACTAATTCTTTTTTTCTGCCTTTTCTTCTGATGTGTTATTAATACATTGGCAACCTCTCCAGAAAGACGCCATCATCAGGCCAGTAATTACACAGCCAGACTATATACAAACAGCACATGGCATGTACACAATGCTGGGATGAATCGAAACACAAAGGAGGACCATGCAATTGATGTAATTATGGGTCTTTAGTGGGAGTCTCTTAACTTTTGTATTGCATGCCAAGCACTAATGTCCTAGAAGACTTATTATAACCGTCAGTGGACCACTAGAGGAATTCTCAGGCTAAATCCTCAGCTTCAGAGACAAAAGAGTCAAATGTGGGTTCACTGTGATCTAACTTCTTTTAGTGGCACTGGCTCTGGATGTTTCCAAAAGCAAAACAAGTTTTATTAAGAACTGTGCTCGTTGATTACTCTCTCAAGGTCTCCCAGTTAAATTTTGCAAGTATATTAAAAGGATGAATCAAAAGTCTCTGAACCTTCTGTGTCTGCACCAGGTTAGAATAATATAGCTCAACATTGTAGGAGAAATAACACTCATGTCTACTGTAAGTGTTAAATATAGAAAAGGAGGCATAAGGTGATTAGACTGTTGGCATAAAAACTGGAGGGGGTTGTTTAAGTTATATTTTAAATATTATTTAATAATTTGTGGGCAAACAGAGACATAAAATGTCAATATTTCACTCAGTGAAGTTTCACACCTGGTTTGGTCCAGACCTTCAGGCTTTTCAGTTTAGTCTAAACCAAAGTGTGGAGTCTCAGACCAAGGTTCAGACAAATGGACAAAGTTTGATCTGACCAAAACAGTCTGGGTTATTTGCAGTGCAAAAACACTTCTATAGATAGTTTGGACTTTCGGAGCAATTGCAGGAAGTTGAGACAGGACCGAAAAGTAGAAGGAAAAAAGCAGAGGCCTTGCTGCTCTGTCCAGAAACAGAGTAGTAACTAAATTAATAAAAGGAACCTGTTTTACTTGTACTTTTGTGCATTTCAATCAGAAATTCTTGCAGAATTGAAAGCACGCCAACGTTAGAAACACACCCGTCAAACCAATCAATGTCAAGTATATGTGCAGCTCATGTAGGTGATGACGACAGGCCATACCTATGTTACACAAAATGCTTTTGGGCGCTCCTGGAATTGCAATGTGAAACCAATACTAACCACAAACAAAGAAGTAGCTGGGAGGTTGAGCCAGGCTCACTGTTCCCCCTGCAGACTTTATGCTAAGTTTGGCTAATTGCATCCTGGCTCTTGCTCAGTATGTAATGCATAGAAATGACTTGTCTTTAAAACCCATATTCTCTCAGAATATAGGCCACATGTGTATATCAGCTTGCTCCTGATAGCTGTGAAATGCTTAAATTCAAATGTTGGAACACATACATGACCAGTGTTCACCAGTCCACATGTCACAGTACATGCTCCCAGCAGCAAAGCAGAATTGTTTCCTTGTCAGGGCTGTTTTACGTGACTCTTGCAAACATCCACATAAATATTCACGAGAAGCATCTGGTCAGTGTTAGAGATGAGGTAAAGAGGTAAAACAAGATTAACCAGTAACTGATGTATAATTTTTAAACTGTTGCAGGCACCGTTCATGTGGGGTTTTTTGTGGCAAGTTACAACAAAAAGATAAAATTCTTAAAAGAGGGGGCACCACATATAAACGTTGGCTTTTTTGCATTTGAATTACCTTATGCAAGCAACACACTTCTAATTTATACAAATCACCTGTCTGATGACTGATGGAGCCACTGTTAGGGGGAAACTCTCCAGTGATTATCTGTAAATGTGTGTGTAGAAAACTAATTCCCTCTTGCTTCCAGAGTGGTGATTTGTTAAACTTTAGAAATGCAGACCTTTGCCAGCCTGGCTGGACCTGAGCCAATAAAAACAGGGCTGGATCTCCAAATCTGACGTGTGTGTGTGTGTGTGTGTGTGTGTGTGTGTGTGTGTGTGTGTGTGTGTGTGTGTGTGTGTGTGTGTGTGTGTGTGTGTGTGTGTGTGTGTGTGTGTGTGTGTGTGTGTGTGTGAGGTGTTCGCCTGCAGGTCAGTCAGTCTGCAGCATTATAGGGTCCATTACTAATATATGAACATTTGCAAGGAGAGTGATTGATATATCTTTGTATTATGTGTGATTGTGAAAAGGAAATAAGTCAGTGAAGATGTGAGTGTTTCACGTCCATAGATTAGAACTGGAAAACTGAATTTTCGCATGAATGCTTTTGTAAGAAATGTATGTTAATCTTATGTTTATGTCAAAATGGTGCTGTTGATAGGGGCTGATGGTGGATGATTATATTATTGACAAAAGCAAAATGAGCAGGTAAACAGCATTTAAATTTACAAATTTAAATGAGTTCCTGAACTCCACAGATCATTATAGTATCTGTGTTCGTAACAACCACCTCTAAAACTGTTTTGTTGAGCAGATATATGAGTGGCAATAAATCTCTTCCCTGTTTTGTTTAGAGGCACTGTTTAAACGAGTGCGCCCTTTTCTAGGAAAGCTCTTGTTGGAGATGTAAAGTGGGTGTTAGAGAAAGGCCTCTGTAGGCATGTTCTGTTTGTAAGCCTTTGTGACTGTATATGGTATCAGCCATAGTGAAAACCAAACTGCCTGTGATCCACTGCTCACTGTTGGTGGGCTCCTCTTCCACCCTGAAGATCCAGATGCCAAAATAAAGGGACGATACTGAAGTAGCCTTTTTAATAAGAGAGTTACATAAAACTCACTCATGCAGGTAAGAATATATTATAATGCTGTGCTACACTTAGTTTCAACTGGTGGGGACATAAACAGACCGCAGGTGGGTCACATCAGTGTAATGGGAGATAACCAGCCAAGTGCATGATATAAACGAAATAAAGTGTGATGTCAGCTTGACTCTGTGAGCTCATGTCACATGGACTCCCACTGCTTCTAATGTTGAGATAGAAAGATAGATTGATATAGAAGGAGAAGGACGAGAAGGTGGTTTTCTCACGAGGAAGGTCAGAAAACATATCCACATCCCTTTGTTTCAGCATGTTCTTAGATGTCAAATGATTCAGTGTGTGTGTGTGTGTGTGTGTGTGTGTGTGTGTGTGTGTGTGTGTGTGTGTGTGTGTGTGTGTGTGTGTGTGTGTGTGTGTGTGTGTGTGTGTGTGTGTGTGTGTGTGTGTGTGTGAATTTGATAGAGGGCTTTTTCCTTAACTACATCTTTAGTCTCACTTTCAGTGTGTTGCAGTTGTGTTATAAATTGCGCAGGAGGGTTATGGTTTGGTTGTGGGGATTTGTACTATTTCTATTGTTCATCAACTCTCTGTGTAAGTTAAAGGCAGAGTATGTTGAATTATGAGCTCAGCCGAAAGTTCACTTCATGGATGTCTATGGGTTTAGCAACACCTGCTTTAATGATTATATATATGAAAAATTTTGTCTTGTTTATACATTTTTGAGAAGTTTATAAGTGGATTTTACTACCTTTTGTTCAACAAAAGTAAAAATCTGACTGCAGAGATATAGGTCTATATTCATTACAGTGAATCATCAGACTACTTGATAAATATTAGACTACAATGAACTTTATTTTATTTATTTATTTCTTCAAGTAGTTATTGCATCTTTTGTTAACATGATTCAAAATGAATCTCTGTGCCTGGAGTGTAAGTATTTGCTCTCACAATTTAAATGAAAGAAAATTAGTTTGAATGTTTATTTATTTATTCATAATGATTTTCTGAGTGTTTGTTGGCTCCTCTGCACTTTGACATGAGAGTGTTCGGCGCCTGTTGGCGCTGCTGTCAGACTTTCTTTTCAAAGTTGATGGTTGATGGCAGCTGATTATTGTGCAAATGTTCCATGAGATGTTTTTATAAAGCTGGGTGTAAGCACATGGTGACTGGAAATGTTCTGAAGGCTGAAGGTGAATGAACCTGCATATTGTTTGCAAGTCTATGCACTCGACTTCTTCAAACACGATATCTTTGAGCACTTGAGATAATGCATCTTAGTGGTTTCAGGCGCAGGGAGTTATGCAGTTGGAGTCTTGGCACATGATCTTATGGTCTTACTATATTACATAAGTGGCTCAACTTTGGGAATTGAACCCTACAAGAGCAGGCCAAAACACAGATGTATTATTATTTTATTAGAGGCGCTCGAGAATTGCATCCATGATTAAATGATTAGTTTGAAAAGCTGCAGCTGAGAGATAGATGAGAAGACACCGCTGCCAAGTTAGCTTAGTTAAGACTGGAAACAGTGGACACAGCTTGGCTCTATTCACAGGTAACAACATCTTCCTTACAGCACCTCAAAGCTTAATAATCAATTCTTGATAAAAAAGGTACTTGTTTTAGACTAAAATGACAAATTCATACATGGTTTTTGTATCAGTTTAACAAATGAGAGTAGTGTGAGCTGTTTCTGTTTTTGTTTCGAGGCTAAGCAATACAGCTAGGCTACGCTACGATGAGCTTAGCTCAAATAAACTAAGATAAGCTACATTGAGCTAACCTCAGATAAGCTCAGTTGAGCTAAGCTTAAATAAGCTAAGATAAACTAAGATAGCATCATGGAGCTAAATTGAAATAAGCTAAGATAGGTTAAACTAAGATAAACTACGATAAGCTAAGATAAGCTAATATAAACCAAGATGAGCTAAACTGAAATAAGATAAGACGAGCTAACAAGTTGCCTGCTCTATAGCATCATATTTATTAGACAAACATTAGAGGTTTTTCTAACTTTTAGTAAGAATGTGATCGAGCCCATTTTATCATTAATGATGAAAACATTATTTATAAAAATATAGAGCAAGGTTTATTAAAATCTTGTGCAACTCTTTTTGGGGATTAGAGGTGCACAAGATTATGATGTGATATCATGATTATGAACTATGAACAAGAACAAATGTAAGAGAAGAGAGCGGCAGCAAAACACATATTTCAAATCAAGATGAATGATAATAATCGAATTAGTTTTTTCTAAACTGTTACAGCTATGTACTGATAGAATTAGTCTGTTTGTTAGAATTAGTGTAACAGTAAAAAGGAAACAGCGTTGGTAAAAATGAGCTCAAAGCATTAACATGCTGCAGGTCAGCTTGACAAAAAACATCTTCAGAAAGTCATTAACTCCTTGACAATAAATCTCAACCCTCTCTGAAGATAACACCTAATATAAAATGATACATGGTAATGTTGTACTACTGATTCATGACAGGATGCTTGAATGCTTTAGTTTATTGAAGTTTGCTGAAATTCATATGAAATATCTCTGCATCAGCTTATCAGCAACAAGATGGCCTCGAGAAAACAGGAGGGCATCAGGGGAGCAAGTAGAGTTTCAAAAAAATAAATAAAAACGGACTAAACAAGATCTACAGCACGTCAGACAGAGCAAAGAAAGCAGGATAAGATAAACTAAGAGAAATTATTTGAACAAGTCTGCAATCAGAGATCAGGGAGGAGAAAGGGAGACAGAGTAGAAGTCAGGATGAGGAGGAGGAGGAGGAGGAGGAGGAGGAGGTGGGAGCCTGTGAGAGAACGAGAGGGGAGCACAGAGGCAGGCTTTGCCTTTTCTGGTAGTTAAACGCTACTGAAAGAACAAGCAGGAATTCTCTGTGCTGCAGAGCGGCTGGGATATAAACCAGACTGTAGAAGTTGATGTATGAAGGAGGGGACACACTGCTGTCCATGGACTAACTTTCAGCTACTGTTCAGGTATTGTGAACCAACAGACTCTGGATTTTGTGACTTTTTACACCATTAAGCTGTCTTGGGTGTTGCTCCCTGCACTTTTTTACTCTAATTTGATTACTGCGTCTTCTTGAAAGTAGCATGTTTTCCCTGTCACAGTGGGATTTTGTTACTTATTAATTATCCCAAATGTACGATGCATGGATGGATTTATGATTGATTAGTAATTATCTATTTTGAAACATCTTCTTGTCTCTCAGTGAGAAAGTGAGGAGAATCTTTTGAGCATCATGGACGATGACTTTGACCGCCGCATGGAGCTGAGAAGGCAGAGGAGAGAGCAGATGCGTGTTGATTCTGAAAAGTAAGTATGCGCTCTTACAACATGTAAACATATGCAAAAGAAACACATGCATGCAGATAAATACACCGTCATGGACCATGACACTTTGTCACACAGAGAAACTGTTTTGGGAAAGTGAGTGAAATTCAGACCAAAAAAAGCTGATTTTGAAAATCAACTATAGAAGGAATACAAAATACCAAACTTCATCATCTTCAATCCAACCCTCAAAGTTTTCAGCAGGGTGTGACTTCAATAAACCATATCTGCTGTTGCTACCAGTTATTAGATAGCCGGAAGAAGTCATCAGGGTTGTGTGGAGTGGTTTAATCAAGAGGAGCCACTTTTAGAGACGTTTACAATAGTTTTACTTGCGCTTTTAAACTATGCTTAGTGTGTGTGAGTGATTTTGTGAGTGCCTGTGTGACTCCACATGGAGCAGCAGATTGGAGCAGACCAGACTTGGATGGAGCTCAGATGATGACAGGTTAATGATCTTCAGTGATTTCTTCACTCGTTGCAGAGTCACTCGACTGGGCTGCTGTTTGGAATTGTCCCTCACTCTCTGTCATCTCCTCTCCCTCACTCTCTGTTCTCAGATAAATATTACAGCACTGTTATAAAGTAGACTCTACGAGTGAAATGTGCACTCATGTGAGTAAAGTTGAATTTGATGTTAATCCTTGGATAATCTACATATAAATTGTAAGGAGATGGGAAAAAATGAACAGTAACTCATTGTCTGACTGGTGAATACATATTTAAAAACAAGTACAAGCAGTTTAAGAGCCGCTGAAAAACAAAATGAACCCAACAAATACTCTGCTGTGAAACCCCTGAAATTGGACATGTAGAGAAAGTCTTAATGCCCCTTGGCTTTCTCAACTGTTGAAAAGTGACACTCAAGCATTTGACATCTCGTCCCTTGCCGGTGCCATTACCTCTTTAAAACAACGGTTCTTCACTGAAGCGCAATGAATCCTGGGATAGGTTGGGCCGGGAAGGATCCACCCTTTGGGGGCCCTCGTTTCTTGGTGACGAAAGAAAGCATTTGTCGGTCACATTTGAAGGAGCCTTTGAAATGGGACAGCCTACGTGTGCCACTGTGATTTCATATCAGTCTTCCAATGCAGCCTCCGAAAGGATCTAGCTCCTGAATTGAGACATAGCTAAATACAGTTTGGGGAAGTCAGAAAGTATTGATAGACAACCTATAACATGTCGGGTATTTTGTTCTTTTAATGGGATTTGTTCAAAATCTAAAATACCATTGGTTTGATCCACCAAGAGATGATAGTGAAATGTGGCCATATCAACATCTCACGCATCATTTTCTTTCAGTTCAGGATTCAATTGATGTCCTATTGGAGTCTCAGAGAAGGAAATTGTTTACCTCAGACAGCTCTGCCATACCAACCCAGTCTGCCATGCAGCCTGTCGCCACCCTCCAGATCCTCCGCTCCTCTCTGCTGCCCAAGGAAGTGCTGCAGACGCTGGAATGTTGTGACTTCCATTTTTTAGCACAACACAGCCTTCTCAGAATGCGATAGACCCTGTCAGTTGGAGAGTTTTCAGTTGCTTTTCTATCATTTCATTCTGTTCTCCTGTTGCCCAATAAGCCCTCATCACATTTCCCCCTATTTATCATAGTTTCACATCCCTCGGGTTGCTCATCTGGAAATGTACCAGTAAAACTCTTACAGCAGCCTCACAGCAGGTCTCCAGCTTGAGGTGGAGTAATATCTAATTGAATTACTTCCTCAGTGATTACTTGAGGCGACCCACTGTATTCGGAGGAACCTTTGCCCGGGGATTTGTTGGATTTCTGCCTCATTTGGCTTTTTGTTTCTGTTCTAAAGACAGAGAGGATTCTTGTGGTTCTCATCCAACTCTTCCTCTCCCAACATCTGTAAATCATTGTGCAGCGGATTCAAGATGAGCAGAGGGAAGTAATACCCATGTTCTATCAATGGGCCATTTGAAGCTCTCTCTCTGCCTCATAAAGCCTGGTAATGCTTGGAAAGACCCAGGCTGGCACGCTCGAGAGTCTCACTGTGAATGTTCTCACAGTTGAATGAAAGTCAATGGAGGGATGTGAGAGGATGGAGGGGAAAACAGGAGGGCAACATTTTTGGCAATTGCCTCTCATCTATAATCGGCACATAATAGCCTATATTGTTAGCTTTCTAGAAAGATGTCTTATTCCCTCATCTTTCTCTTTTTCCACACTTTCTCTTGTGCTCTGATTCAATGTTCTTTGCAATGATAAGTTCCAAGGGGGTAATTGTTCTGTTTCTTCAATGTGACATTTGTATCTCAGACAAACAGAGAGTGTGTGTTTCTTATTATTTCATAGCCTGTTCTCATTCCGTTGTGGTTCCAGTCTCGATTATGTCTCTTGAGATCGTATGGCTTATATCAGCGGTTTGCAACCTGGGGGTCGAGATACCTCAAAGGGTACAGAGGAAACTTTCAAGGGCCGCCGGATACTTCTGTTACACAACATGAGGATATGTCTCAATTTTTTCCCTTTTCCTTTGGGGACATTGAATATTAGCTGTTTATTCCACTCGTGTTGGCCAATATGCCCTCATCATCTTCTCTCCATTTATTTTGTTTCACATCCTTTGGGTTGCTCATCTGGAGATGTAACAGTAACATTTATGTAAAACGTTTTTGAAGCTCCTGAGGGAGCTGTGTTAACACAAAATCTGATTAATTGTCTCACGTAACATCTGGCAGCATCGAATGAGGCTGAAAATGACAAACTTGTTAAAAAAAAAGAATGGAAACTGGTTTATACACATGGATGAGAATAGTGGTATTGGACTCTTTCCATGCAGGTCAACACAGGGTCAAGTGCTCTGAGAAGAAAGTTAATTCCCACTGTCTTCATGTTCACTTTGGTTTACACATTTTTTTATTGGGAAATAACAATATCAAGCATCTATTTCAGGGAAAAACATTTCCTCCTGAATAATTATCATGTTGTTAATGATTCAATTTCAGTAACTGGATAATGACTGTTAGGAAAACACATTTTTTCCTCAGTGTGTGTCTCATTATGGAGTAAAAATGTAGGAATGTCTTTCATCGTTTGACCAACACATTAATGTGTTTCTGTTTGCGTGATGGTTCAGGGTGGGTAACACCAACGATGATGACGAGGAGGAAGCACGGGAGCAAAGGAGACGTGCGAGGGAGGACAGGAAGAAGATGAGGGATCCTGAGGAGTCTGGTACTTCTGATGCTATCAACAGTAACAGGTACAATGAGGATGAGGGGACAAGAACTATGAAGTGTACTGTTGTGGGACAAAACAGAGGAACTTAGGCATGAAAAAATATAGACCTCTGAGTTTAGCCTCTGAATCAAAGCAGAGAAGAAGACTTGAGTCTTTTTTTAGTTTAGAGGTGACCAACAGGGAGAGCGGTTTAGTGAGTGAGCGCACAGAATCTGCCTAAGTGTCAAGTTAATGACTCAAACTGAAGCAGAGGAGAGCAGACTAATAGTTTTGAGCAGGAGCAGATTTCCAAGTGGGTATGAGTAGTTTGAGAGAGCGAGCTGAGAGGGATGGAAATCATTACGAAATCTGTGCACTATTTGAAGATATAATGCTCCAACAGCACTGTGATTTAATTGAGTGAGTCTGATACTTATAAGACTACTATAAGAGAATGGGAGTAAGAATTAGATATTTTAGAGAAAACAATAAATTTATTAAACTCCAAATAGTTTTGCAAGTACTTGGGACCAACATGGTTCACTACTGGGTAACAAAAGTTTGAGGAAAATAGTAGGCCACGAATAACCCTGTCCATACTGTGATTAATAAGGAAAACTTAAAGAACAGCAAAACATTATATTATTTATTATTGTTTAATATCAAATATTAGCTATGTTAGCTATAATTTCCTCACACTTCTGTTTTGTTGGCACTAAACTTTACCTGCATTTAGGTATTGATAATCACTTCGAATATCAATATTTGGAACTGCTTCCAGTGGCTGTGTCCTTCTTTGAATGATTTCCACAGCAGAACGATTCTTGATTTGTTGGTTTATTAAACTACTGAATTTCAGACTCTGGTTCTTTATGAACATATCAATCTCACGTTTCTACAGTGTTGAAGAGAACGAATCCTCCTCCACCACCACTGACACCACCAGTGCTGGAGGTGCAGATGATGACCAGGCTTTGCTGGAGCGCCTGGCCAAGAGGGAGGAGCGCAGGCAGCAGAGAATGAAGGAGGCGATGGAGAGACAGAAGGAGTTAGACCCCACCATCAGCACCGGTGATGGCACAGACGACCCACTGGAAGAGGCGTCCTCCTTTAGCAGCAGTCAGCAGCGTGAAGAGGAAGAGGAAGAGAAGGAGGAGGAGCAGGACCAGGTGGCAGAGGCGGATATGAATTCCTGGAAGAAAAAGGATGAAGAGGAAGTAGAAAAGGTAAGGATGAGTTTCCAGCTTTTTTTCTTAAGAGAATAATGTACTTAAAACAAAAAATATATATTTTGGAGGATTTTTTTCTCTTGGCAGGAATCATCAGCCACAAGAAATTATGTATGATCTTTTCTTTTCTTCCTATAACTTTATTTCTATTAATTAATTAAATTAAATTAATAAATCTAAATTATCCCATAGGAGGAGATTGACGCTGCAACAAATGAAGAGGTTGATCAAGGAAAAGAAGAGGAAGCTGTTCCTGATGTTGACAATGAGCAAGAAGAAAGGGAGAGGAAAGAAGAGGAGGAGAGGCAACAAAGGGAAATGGAGGAAAAGCTGAAGAGAGAGGAAGAAGAGATGCAGCAAAAGGAGGAGGAGGAGAGGAAGAAGAGGAAAGAGGAGGAACAACAGAAACAAATGGAGGAGAGGCTGAGAGAGGAGGAAGAAGAAAAACAGAAAAAAGAGATGGAGGAAAAAGAAGAGAAGGACACACAGAACAGGGAGATGGAGGAGAAGCGGCAAAAGGAAATAGAAGAGCGGCTGAAAAAGGAGGAGGAAGAAAAACACAAAAAGGAGATGGAGGAAAAGAAGAAGAAGGAAGAGGAAGAAAAGCGGAGGAAAGAAATGGAGCAGAAGAAGATAAAGGGAGAGGAGGAAAACAAGAAGAAGAAGGAACTGGAAGAAAAGAAAAAGAAGGAGGAGGAGGAAAAGCGGAAAAGGGAGGCAGAGGACAAAAAGAAAAAAGAGGAGGAGGATAAACACAAAAAGAGAGAGATGGAGGAAAAAAAGAAGAAAGAGGAGGTATTGAACTCAACCTTTTGTTTTATTGTCCCAATTTTTGAATTAACAGAATAGGGACATTTTATTCTAAAGCAAATCCTGGATGTCCAGGATGTTAGAGCATAACATGTCTTGAGTTTAGATTTGCCTTGAATTCATTTTCTTTCACTTTTTTATGGGTTTTTGACAAGATGTGTCTCAACTGAGCCTTCGTTCCATTATTGTATTAATCTTGTTCTTCTCTCTTCTGGGTTAAGGAGGAAAAGCTAAAAAGATTTGGTCTTAAGGAAAAGGTAAAGCAAAAGTGATTAATTCAATACACCTGTCAGCTAAAATTGAAGCTTTACAGTTCAGTGCGGTTTTTATATGTCTAAATTGTTTCTTTCTTTTTGTAAGAATGAACCAGCCAAACAGAACGGAGCCTTCATTGAGAACAAGCTCAAGAAAACAGAGAAGACATCAAGGTAAATCTTCCCAGACACCTCATTCCAATACAACACAATGTTTTTAACTGACACCACTTCCATGTATGATTGTCTTTGTCATTTTTTTTTATTGCTCATTCATTTCATTTCCTACAACTTTATAATAAGAGTTGTACATTTGATAGATTATGAGAAAATGGACTCAATGTAACCATTACTTTTTTAGTGTTCATTTACAGTTCAAATCATTTTCAAGTCACCGGTCATGTGAGTTTGTATATGTGTGTGTTGGTCATTAAACAACTGCCTGTGCAGGGACAATGCTCCCTCCACGAAGGGAGACGACGTGGAACGAAAGGAGGCTGAACATAAGCTGCAGGAGCTGAAGCGCCGGCGAAACGACGCAGAGAGCGAGGAGTTTGAGAAGATGAAGCAGAAGCAGCAGGGCTCAGAAGCCGAGCTGGAGGAGCTGAAGAAGAAGAGAGAGGAGAGGAAGAAGATCCTGGAGGACGAGGAGAAGCAGAGGAAACAGGAGCTGGAGGACAAGAAGGCCAAAGAACAGGTCAGGATGGACTCAGGAATTCATGATACCACACTAATATTCCACATTGTGAAATTTTGTAAGGAACCGAGATGTAAAACAACACTTAACTTTAGTTTGATTTGATTGTTGTGCCGAAGATGTGACAGTAAATTGTGGCTTTGGTAACAGGAGGAAAGGAAGAGGATGAAGGAGGAGATAGAGAAGAGGAGGGCAGAGGCTGCAGAGAAGAAGAAACAGAAAGAGGAGGACACCTCAAAACCTTCCTTTGCTATCAGTCCCAAAGGCTCCTCCAAGGTGAGTCTTGGACCAGAGGTTCAGACACATTACAGATGTTTTACAGGGTTTCCATCATCAGTAAAAAAAACAAAAAAAAACTATATTATACATTTTCTCACTTATTTTTACTTATCTATGAATGTAAATGAACCTTGGTTATATATGTATTTAGAACCTCCACACTGTTAAAAGGATGAGGCAGTGTTTATGAGCGCTGGGTGTGCTGCCCTTCTGCAGGATTCTGGGAGTTTTGGAAATGAGAAAAGTAGGATTTGAAGTCCTCTGATGAAGGTCTGAGCTAAACTTCCCTGTTTCAGACGGAGCCTCAACAGAGAGACTGTAATCAGGTAGTTTGAGTTAATAGGGACTTTCCTGAACAGTGACGAGCTATTGTAGCAGAGTCCTAGAAAAACAACAAGGAACTGGAAATTGCCATAATTAGATGAACATACTAACATCATCGAACTCACAGCAGGAAAGAATTGCATCTCACATTAGGTGAAACGACTCCTTTTCAGCATTGCGACAAGTTTGTCTCTCTGATCTGTTTGTATTTGTTTTCTACAGCTGAGAGACATGGCAACCAAAGCACAGCTACGTCCCTTTATTTTTGGTTTTGCTCATTTATTTTCAATATTGCTATTAGACGTATATTAATAGATGACAAGAATATAAAAATATGCTGTCTGCCATTTGAGCTCTACTCAAATATGGCAGTAGACGATCTATGATGCCTTTTCTTGCTGGAGTATTTTTGGAGGAATGTTCAGAATTGTGTGTGTACATAGAAGTTCTGGTTCATTTTTAACAGTATTCCTCATCCCACACACCATGCTTGGTGTGTGTGTGTTTGAGCTGTGTGTGTGTGCGTGTGTGTGTGTGTCCTGGCTCTGTTACAGCCAAACTCAATCACTCGGGCCCTGACCAGTACAATGATCAGTAGCAGTACAGAGAGACCTTCCCAGAGACAGACTGATCTGCCTCTCAGTGAGAACGTGTTTGAGACAAGCGGGGAAAAAAAGGGCAGCTCGACCGAGTCTAAACTTATGTGCACATGTCAGTGACTCTGACTTATTTATAACTTAAAACTTTATGTTTTGTTGTGTGCAGATTGGAGAGAAGGCAGAATTCTTGAGCAAATCAGCCCAGAAAAAGTGAGAAATAAATGGTTATTTTTCAGTAAATGAATAAACCAGGGGTTGGTGTGTCTTATTGAAGTAAATTGTGTTGTTCATCTTTGCAGCACTGCAGCAAGAGTGTCACACACTCCACTTGTGTCCAAGATAGGCAACAGACTGGACCAGTACACTTCTGCACTCCAGGTGAGATGAGACAACATTAATCACTGTCCTCAGAGCCTGAACTCAAGTAAAGGTGCCAATACTACAATGTAAAAAAACTTAATTAGAGATAAATCCTGTATTAAAATTCTTAAGTAAAAGCAAAGAAGTATTATCCGCAAAATGTACTTCAATTATCAAAACTAGGAATGACAAGTGAGAGAATAGGAAAGTAAAAAAGTAAGTATTGTTAAAAAAAAGAAAAAATATTTGTTTTTGGACTTTCTTCAAATATTAGATAATTTCACATCTTTTGCCCAATCACAAATGAAAATAAAATGAAATTGAATAAAACTTGAAAATAAATTAACAAAATGGAATTATCTGAAAAGTCTAGTGGGGAAATGTGTCTTTGGTGTAACTCGTGTAAAATATGGCAATGAACCTCAACGATACACAGCTTGGATTGGTAAATTAGAAAGGATTGGAACCACTGATTAAGTAACAATGCATCTTGTTTTTAATCTGCAAAGTAACTAATAACCTTGGCTGTCAAACTAATTTGGCAGAAAATGGAAACAGAAATAAAATGGAAATAGTCAAGGTCAGAACAAGCACCTTTGGAACAGTATTGAGTGAATGTAGTTTCCACCATTGATCCTCGCTCAGTGTCCAGCTGTTTTTTGTCCTTTCAAAGATAGAAATCATCTTCTGTCTCCACAGGGTAACAAAGAAGGCAAATCCCCCAAGTCTCCTCTGGCAGATATTCCTACAGGAGGCACACGCAGCATCAAGAGCATGTGGGAGAAAGGCAACGTCGGTGGCTCCTCTGAAAGTCCAGCCCCTGCCAACAAGGTGGAGGATTGAGAAATCAAGGACGGACAGGTTCACTGATGGACCATGAGACTGAGTACATGAGATCTTTTTTTCCCTCAGGACTTGGCTGTTATCAGAGGAGGTGTGGCTGGACGTGTCAACAGCTGGATGGCAAAGCCTGCAGAGCCAGAGAAGTCGGCACCTGCATCTGCACCTGCAGCAGCAGCAGCAGCAGCTGCACCACCCGCAGCAGCAAAGCTGGCAGTAAGGCCCGATAAACCCTTGTCTTCATCGCACACAGGCTATTGTAAATTAGACACCAGTGTTACTTGAACACAGTAATCCCTTGATATTCAGTACACGCTAATGTTCTCATTTGCACGTCAACATGCCAGCCTTTTGTTGGCTGTGGCCTTTATGTCTGAGCTGCAGGAGCGAACAGCGTTGGTGTAGGAGTGTGGTGACACCACATGGACAGTTTACGTAACAGCATCTGCAAATAAAGCAACCCTCCAAAAAAAAAAGCTAAAGCTAGATGATTGCAGTTTTTAAACATAAACACGTGGAAAGAAAACTTAGAATATACAAAGAATATTGTTCTCATTGTTGCAGACAACTGTTCAACCACAAAGCAGTGATTCAGACAGCAGCATATCTACATGCACAGGTTTTCCTATGCCTTTCTATACGTTAATCAAATTGACCTCTGCAGGTATTTCAGATTATTTTACTGCCCATGGAACAAACAGCACTTACAAAAAGTTTGCTCAATCTTTGTGATTCTGCCAAAAAAACTATATGCTGTATTTTTATCTCACTGCGACTCCATTCTCCAAGTCTCCTTCAGGCTAAGGTAGAAGGTCATGTCCCTTCACATTTGTCAGAGACATTATTCACTTGTCTCACAACACAGACAATATAACCAACATGTCATGGAATTATTAGTTTAGTTTATTTACTGATGGTATTGTGCCATTAAATAGAGGAGGTCATTTTTACTTGGCGGGCGCTGTGTCCTTGACTCAAAGTAGGACACCAGCTGCTAATCCCAGCAGGTCGTCTGGAGACATTACTCTGTGTCCATAAGCAGAACGGTTGCAGAATGAAGTGTGACATTGTTCTAACGTGGACATTTACGAGCGAGATATCTTTAGTGTCAAACGTCTTGGCCAAAGGAGCAGTTGGTTGTAACCTTGCCTCTACTTTTGCGGCAACGCTTCCCCCTGATGGGATGAAACTGGATAGCAGTCTGGTGCATGATCAATTCTTTAAATGGTCTGTGTTCTCTTCTCTGTGTGTTTACTTGTTTATTTCTTATCTGCCTTTCTCTCCACTTTGCTGATGCACCTGTTTCTTATAGTTTTCCTCACTCAAACTTTCCCTGCTCCTCTCTTCAAACTGATAAAGGTACCCCTTTGCATACATATCACTTCAACTATAACCAATAATCAGACACACAATGAATATTTATTCATCAGATGAGGTCAGATTAGATGAGATGAGATAAATTAAAATGAGATTAAGTAAGATGAGTTAAGATAAGATATGATAAATTGAGATGAGATAAGATAAATTGAGATGAGATGAAGTAAGATGAGATAAGATAAGATATGACAAGTTGAGATGAGATAAGATAAATTGAGATGAGATGGGATGAGATAAGATAGGATGAGATTGTCCTTGAGGAAATCTGTCTGACAATAACAGTATTTTCTCAAGAAGACTAGTTTTACTTTTGATACTTCCAGTATTACTTATAATGGAGTATGTTTACATAGTTGTACTTCCCCTCTGGTAAAGAATGCAGTTACTTCTTCCTCCCCTGTGTGAGACTAAAAGGTGCATGGTTGTTGTTGTTTGTGACAGGAAGTGAAACCAGGTGACGTTGGTAACAAGCGCGGCATGTGGGAAACCAAGAAAAGCTCTGCACCTGCCAAGGTAACACACACACACCTCCTGTGTTTAACACCTTCATGTTCGAGTTTTAAGGGATTCTATAGTGACATGATCCTGTTTGTTTGTTTCATTCAGTCTAAATAATCAATGGTGAAAGAGGTAACACTCAGTGCATGTTCCAACAGGCATGGTGTGACGGATTTGTGATGATTACACTGATTTTACATCTTCACCCAACACAAATACGATTGGTTGTCGTTGTTTTTCTCAGTTCAGGCAATTCAAAAAGTGATTCAGTCAAAATCTGTATGATGTTTCTGTGAGAGACTGAACTCCCTTTGTAACTCCACATTCTCCGTCCACCTTTGCTCCTTATATTCAAACGTAACCATGGTTTGCAATGAGAAGCACAGACGTCTCTTGTGGATGTGATACACCCAAACAATTTTCGGACAACTGAACCTCACACATCTGTAAACATTAATTATCTCCTATTAAAAGTAAAATTTGGGTTTTCAAGTCTCTGGCTGAGCTGCCTGAACTGAACTGTGAATATTGATTTTGACGTGATGAAAGAGTAGATTTCTGTATTTCTCACTTACACTGTACTGTAATATACACTTTATTATTTGGATTACTTTGTTCCCTGAGTGGTGTTGAGGACATTAATAGTTTTTCCTTGGCTTTGATTGTGTTGTTTATGTGGAACATGGATTATTTTTAAACATGAATGTGATTGGTATGTTGTGACTGGACATTTTGGCTGCACTGTGCACAGCTTTTTTGTGCCAAGATACGAGCTGCATTGCAGTGAGGAGGATAATATCGTTGAGCGCATGTGGTTGTGTGTGATGTGATTTTCTTTCAGACGGGAGTGTTTTAGTAAACTCTGACATATGGTATATTGTATATTGTATATTGTCTATCTATTAAACCAGTCCCCAACATTCACCCTCCCATATCTATTTGCTTTCATCACCATGATTTTCGTATTGTTTCATTTATATCGATCCTTATTCACTCTCAGGAAGCAGAAGTTAACACACCTAAGCTTGAAATGTATCCCAGAATATTTTTGAGAAATTGTTTCTACACCATCAACTGTTTTAATTTGACAACATTATACAGTTTAAAATTTTACAGATTCTTCTTCTCATATTTTCTTCTCATATCTTCTCCAGGTGGCAATTGTAGGAAAGGGCAAGTTTGTCACAAATGGTAAGTTTGTAAATTGATTGTAAATAATGTTTGATTCTAACTTACTTGTCAAAGTAAAAGTACATATATAATATGATATAAAACCGAAAAAGGCGTAAATGAAGGGGGTCAAATCTACAATCCCCATTCAACAATCATTTTATGGCTAAATTCCAACAAAAATTTAATTTGAGCATGAACTCAAAGAGAATGAATACGGCGAAATGATTCAACAAGCAAAAACTATTTCATTATTAATTTATCGGCATCTCGGTCATTGTTTTAAGACAGACAGTTACTTGAGTAATGTCTTTGGAGTAGGGAGTAGGTCTCTTACTTTTTGAAGTTTTTACCTTACTTAACTACGTCACTCTGAGTGTGCATACTTCCACTAAGGCGCAACAGTCCCCTCATGAAACCACATTTAAATTCTATAGATCCAGATCTTTATTTGGATCTGCCCTAAATGTCACACAGTCACAAATATCGGCCCATAAACAAGTCTGATTTAATATTCTCTGAGAAATCAGTTTTTGTTAAAGAAAATTAAAAGAAATTCGGCACCAAAATTGTATGGGTTCCTCCCTGATCCATGTCCCATCCTTCCACCAAGTTTAGTGGTAATCCATCCTGTAGTTTTTGTATAATCTTGCTTAAAAACAAATGGAGGTAATTAAAGAACATGAATACTTTCTCCACCACATGTTACATACTACATGTTAAACCAGGATTTGTTCAGATCAATCCTCGGGGAAGCAGAGTTTAGTTGAGCGGTCGCTGTACTTCTCTGGGGGGGTGTGTGCATGCCATGACTGATTTATATCCCCCTATGGACTCATAACCACTACAGCCCACCAACCTTCCTTCATGTGCCAGAGTAGCTGCTCACTGTAAATCAAATCTGTTGCAGGAGATTTTTGGGCAGGAGCTTGGCTCTGTGGCACTGTGGTCTATATTTAAAAAGCCCCTCACCCTGACCTTGTTTCCCAGTATAAAGAACCTCCAGACTCCTGGGATGGCTGTCATGTCTTTGCGTTGCACTGTTCACCCGGTGCCACCTGGGCTGCCCACTAACGGCGAGCTGTCAAGCAGTGCAGCTGCTTGATTTTCACATTAAAGCCAACTGCTAGGGAGGATTACCAACTATTTAATAAACAAATCGCAATAATCATAAGGCTTATTCAGTCATTGTTAATGATAAAGACCCTCCACGTAGCCCTACAGCCTGGGAGAGAACTTCACATTCATATCAATCATGTACTCATGACAAAAATGTGTGTCAGTCTCCGTGATCAAAAGTCCCATTTCCTCTGACACCAAGCCCGCTTGAACCAGAATGTGAACAATAGAGGTGGAAAAGCGTTTGTCAAGTGTCAGCTTCAACCCTAAATAGCTATCGTCCCCTCTTCTTCATCAGAAATAGACTGAGCAATGAAGTAAAGGGCAAATGACAAAGTTACAGCTTTCAATCACACAGAAAAGTGTCCTGGCTTTGGCTGCACGGTACGTGTCAACACCAGGGGGACTGTGTCTGGCACACAGACACACACACACACACACATGCACATAGAGAAGTAGGGGTGCGAAAGCTCTGAGACAAATCTCATTAAACACCTTAGAAATGTTGGTAAATCATACTTTTTTTAAATGCAACATGGATGAATGCTTTAACTAATGGATCTTTAATGTGTCTTCTTCTTCTTTCTATTAGCAGGTGTAAGACCCTAACCAGTGACCCCATCATATCAATCAAACCCGACCAAACACAAGGCTACTCTGCTCCTGTATGTGCTTCCATTCCCCTTCAACACGCCTGTATTTTAAGTTCCGAGTGAGAGAAAGACGAGGGACCGGGATGAGTGACGTTAAAGGGTTCCAGTATATGAGTCAGCTCATATTATACAAAAAATGTATTGATTTGTATTGATTTGATTGGTTTTGATCTTTTGATCTTTTTCATAAAGAAATTCGAAGATGTCATATTAAACCACAGCTTAAATGATTGATAGCTCATGGGATAGATTTCGTCCTCATTTTTCCCCAATTCAAAAACTTTAAATTCCAGCTTTAACGAAATTCAGATCGCCGTCAGGACACTGATCCACACTGACCCACCCAATTAGAAGCATTTGTGTTATAGTTTCCTACACACTCACTGCTTTTTTGGGATGATAGTCACAGTTTTAACTCCATAGAAAGCCTGTACATATTTAATTTGTTTCAGTAGTTAGCCACTTTCTAATGAGGGACTCTTCAATCAATCAATACAATTTTATTTGTATAGCCCATCATCACAAATAACAATTTGTCTCATAGGGCTTTAACAAGGTTAATGAAGAAGGTTTATGAATAGAGTAATGCATTTCGTAGTGGCTAATACATCTTTTACTGTTGCTTTATCGATCAGTTTTAAGTCATAACTGTGCTGTTTTATACTAGTGACCCAGTTTTGGTGCCACTTTCTAATCAGGAATCTCTTATCAAAGATTTATTTGTTGCAACTGAAGACTTAGTAAATAGCATACGAATGCATTATAGATCAGTTATAAGGTGGTTTGACAGTCAGTCCTGAGTGAATCTCAACATCTACTGGATGGTTTGTTGTGAGATTGTGTACAGACGAGGTTCATAGTTCCCAGAGGATGAAGCCTGCAGACCTTGGCGATCCCTGGTGTTGATCATCATTTAGTTATGAGTGAGCTCTATTGACAATCACAGCTGGATGTCCATCATGTTTGTTACAGAGATTCTTCTCAAACTGATTCGTAACAACACTCGTGATCCTCTAACTTTCCATCTAGTGTCAATGTAAAGGTCAATAAGGTCAATAAGGTAAATAAAGTTACCTTAAAGGTTAATTGTCCAAAACTTTGGTTTATAAGCAAATACCTGCAAAAAAATCAAATTCCCACAATCCTCAGCGGTAACATTCTTTTATGTTAAAGAGCTCAAATAAGATGATGAGTGGGTGGATTAATGTTTTATTGATTAAGAAGTCCATATGTCTTATAACCAATTGAGTTATTAATGGATTACCAACATTTATAACTAACATATTTATAAATAGAAACAATAAAACCAGTCAACAGGTTATTTTAAAACCTGGAAACCTAAAACCTGTTCTTTTAACGACCTATAACTGATATATAAAGCATTGGTAAATAGACTATTAATAAAGATATTGGTTTCCTCACACAGGATCCTCAGAGCAGAACAAGATATCAGTGACTCATTCTTCCCAGAGCGACAGCCAGAGTATAACAGTTAAAAGCATGACAATCATTCTGTCAACAATTCCTGGTTATTTGTATTTTTGACTTGTGGCAGTTTAACAATCACATTATTGTGTCGTATAAGCACAAGAGAAAGTCAAGTAAATCACGTGCAAGAGAGAAAACCACTGTAACAACTAATCAGTGATCAGTCAGACCCCATGCTTATCCATAATCAGATTACATGCCACTGTCTTTGCATGGCAACTGCATTATGCTTTCAAGTTTGAATATTTCCTGAAATGAACTTTAAATTGTAGCCTGGTGTTTCTATCAGTGAACACGAGTTGAAATCTGCCAAAATGTATTGTGAGTCTCATGCAGTATTGTTGGTTTGAATGTTTGAAGTTATTGTTTGTGCTTGCTTCAGCAATAAAGAAAAAAAAAAGGAAAAAAGTCTTTGTTACAGTTCTGTTGCCTTGTTTTTTCATATCAGGGGGAAAATGTTGCTCCACGTTTTTTTTTTTACCAAAGATTGAATATATGACACTTTACCAGGTCATGAATGTACCTGCAGTGTGTGAGTGTGTGTGTGTGTGTGTGTGTGTGTGTGTGTGTGTGTGTGTGTGTGTGTGTGTGTGTGTGTGTGTGTGTGTGTGTGTGTGTGTCCAGCTGTCTAACAATAGACTGGGTGGCCATAGGGTGCTACAATCACGAGTGTGAAGGGTGGGACTATGTATCCTTGATGCTCAACCTGCTGGTGAAACTCAAGGAGCTGAAGTTTGTCGCTCGTCTCTGAGCTCCTTACGTCAGGGTCACAGGTAAGGACGCTCTCATACTTTGAAGTCATTAGATCTTGTGATGCATTTGTATAAAATATGTCCTGCTCCTTAAGTTGGAGTTGACAGAATAAAAGAGTTAATATAATGTAAGTTTGTAATGTTTTACAAATTACCTGTGTTCAGATACTTGAAAAAACCACATTCAGCATGTAAAAGAAAATGTCTTCACTTTCATGGTTCAGTCTTTTCTTGCTACAAAGCATTTGTTTGAACCAAATGTGACTGAATTACAACTATTTCATAGAGAATATTCAACTTTTGATGTTACCTAAATTCACTTAAATTACCTATTTACAATTTTAAAAAAGAGCTTATAGCACCTGCAAAACATTCAAATACCTCATACAGTTTGTCATTTTCTTATTTAGCTGCTATAGTTGTTGAATGCAATACTTGTAAAGTGAAGGATTCATGGTGATCGTGAACTTGCACCTGTTGCTGCTGTTGCTGCTGTAAAACACAATATAACTTCTTCTTCTACTGCCACAGTGAGTGCAGCCGTTTAGCTCAGTACTGACACTCGCTGTAAACTGTGAGAACTCTCTGTCATGACGTGCTCTGCGTTGTTTAATGATCACAAATGTTTGGCCATCTAAAAATAACTAACAGGCCGGATCCATCTTGCTGAGCTCATCCATAACAAGATGTCTGACACAGAAGAAGTCCTGGAGGAGGA
Organism: Hippoglossus stenolepis; assembly: GCF_022539355.2. NCBI lineage: Eukaryota > Metazoa > Chordata > Actinopteri > Pleuronectiformes > Pleuronectidae > Hippoglossus > Hippoglossus stenolepis. The sequence goes on along the minus strand of NC_061487.1, from coordinate 11,266,401 downwards.
AGTGCAGTACGTAAACTCATTTCCACACCCACACGCAGTATTCATCCTTTCATTTATACCATTTATTTAGTTAACACATCATGACAAAAGCGTAATTTACTGATCAACTATTTCTTTTTTCTTTTGTCAACACTACTGTTCTGTTACTACTGAAGGGAGGAGTATGTAATATAATTGTTTACATTCACACGCAGTATTTGTACATTTATGTTCATTTTCTGAGGAATTTATTGGGTAAATGCATCATATTAAATAATCTAAATTGTTTCCTCTTTTGTCAACACTACTGTTCTGCTCCCACTGAAGGGAGGAGGAAGGTAAGACAATTCAAACTGCTTGTGTTTATAGCACATTCTTTCCACACTTTTTCCCCTAATTATTCATTCTTCTGATCAACAGCACAAGAGGAGGCAACAGGTGAGAATAACGTCTTTCAAAGCTTTTCATTTATTCAAGCAAGTTTATTAATGACTTCTTCCACTCGTCAGTTTATTCATAATGGCTTCTACTTTCTTTTCTTTGTCCCAGATGAGTCGAAGCCGAAGCCTAAGTAAGAATCCTCGATCTGCTTGTGTTAAGAAAATAGAAACATCCCTTAATGCAGATAAAACAATAATCTCCTGTTCACCTCTGCAGGTTTATGACAAATATATCCGCCCCAAAGATCCCTGATGGGGATAAAGTGGATTTTGATGTGAGTTGATTTTATTGAACTTCTGCTTCTTGACAGAAATGTTATCTTACAAACAACACACACAGACACACACACACACACACAGTGACAGTGTCTGATGTGGGTTTGATATCAGGACATCCACAGGAAGCGTCAGGATAAGGATCTGTCTGAGCTGCAGTCTCTGATCGAGGCTCACTTCGTCCAGAGGAAGAAAGAGGAAGAGGAGCTCATCGCCCTCGTGAACAGAATCGTGAGTGTGTCACCTGTTTGGTCCAAAAATCACTGTGACTATGTAGACACTGACGGTGTGTGTGTGTGTGTGTGTGTGTGTTGTAGGAGAAGCGTCGTGCAGAGAGAGCAGAGCAGCAGAGGGTCAGGGCAGAGAGAGAGAAGGAGAGACAGGCCAGACTTGCGGTAAGATCTCAGTGCACATTCATTCATAACCTCCCACTCCAGATGATCAAACCACACATGACGTTTCCTCTGTGCTGGTTCACAGGAGGAGAAGGACCGTAGGGAGATGGAGGATCAGCGTAAGAAGCTGGGTGATGACGCCAAGAAGAAGAAGGCTCTCTCTAACATGACCCAGCAGTACAGTGCTGGACAAAAGGTCATTCAGCTTTTCATGGCCTCTACTATTCAAATGTGAAACATAATAATCCAACTCAAGTCCTGGTGCCGTGGCTTGGCTCGATTAATTACTACTGGACAAAGGCTACACACATGTAAATAGAACATAGGTATGAATAAGTACAAGTCTACGAACTTGAGTGTTCCCATCTTATGCTACTCTATACTACGTTTGAGAGGCAAACATGGTACTTTTTACTCCTCCAGATATTAATAACAACTTTATTTATTTTGAAAAAGTTAAATTACCCAACAGATATGAAAAAGATCTTCTTTTTTTTCAACTAAAACATGTAAATGATGCTCAAATCTTCACAATCCCCTTAAATTCAATCAAGCTGCACCACATTGCACACACTCATAAATATCAGTCCAATAAATGTTATTTGATAAGAGTAGATTTTTTAGTAATTCTGCCAACTAACTAACTAAATAACTAACTGGCAGACTTACTGACAGAATGAAAACATTACCTCCTTGGTGTAGGTAATAATACAGTCATAACTATAATACATTGTGTTCTAATATAACAATCACAGGGAAGATAATTCTAGACTGTTGCAATAGCTGGTAAAATAGTTGTTCATTAAAATATCTGAATACTTCCTTTACCTCTATGGTATAATAGTATAGTGTGTTACCCATGAGCAGCACCTGTCAATTGCTTGCAGGTGATGCGTTTAATGGCCGTTGGGAAGCTTTAAGGCGATGCATGTATGGACCATCTGAAACTGGGTAAACTACAGAAAATATCCCGGGTTACCCCATTAATATTATTTTATTTCACTCATTGTAAAAAATAGCCCCCAAGCTCCGCCCCTGAAGTGCACCAGTTTTCATACTGTTTCCACTTTTTTTAACTCATCAATCCTGAGTCGGAAAAAGATGATTGAAAAACAGGATACATATTATTGTTGCATTCAGATTGACTTGTGTGTTTGACTAAATACAGACTGACAGCAGAAAAGGAGGCAAGAAGCAAACCGAGAGGGAGAAGAAGAAGAAGATCCTGGCTGAACGCAGGAAGGCTTTCAACATTGATCATCTGAACGAAGATAAACTCAAGTAAGACAGACCTCTGCATAGAGCTGGTTCATGCTAAATGTCAGATGAACCCAAAATTTGATTGAATACATTTTACATTTCATCATCAGGGAGAAGGCCACGGAGCTGTGGCAGTGGCTGATGGGTCTGGAAGCTGAGAAGTTTGACCTCAGTGAGAAACTCAAAAGACAGAAATATGATGTGAGTCATTTCTTTTATAATACAATAATGATGTCACTAAAGTCAAAACAAGGTATTATGATAGAACTCAAACACAGAACCTGAAAGAGTCCGTCCATTTTTAATGTGTTCAGGGATTATTGAAGGAAATACCTCAGTGTGAGGCAGTCTTATCCTTAGTTAGAGACAATCATTGACAGAAAGTTTATTTTCTGGAATGATTGCTCCTCTGTCTTATTTGTGATGTAGTTTCTCTCAGGGAAAAGTCAGAACTTTAAATTAAAGCTGGTCTTCCAAGTTACAGCATGTGTTGGGTTTATTCTAGTTTCCAGAGTAATGTTAGCAGCCTCTACCGGACATGTCAGGTATCGTAAATGTGTTTCGTTGTTGCTTAACACGGTTTGTGTCCTTCCAGATTAACCAGCTTCTTGCTCGAGTCAAGGATCACCAGAGGTAAGAACAGAAACCCCTCAATACAGTGGATTCACATTCAGACTATAGATACTGGACTTGTGTCTGTTTTGATTTCTTTCTTGTACTAAATCAATCTCTTCTTCTGTTTGTGGAGAATACATATTTAAATAAACATCAATATATACATATTTCTACATTAAGGCCAATTTAAACCTTTACACATTTTGTTTGGTTTCAGTCATGAAATTGGTTACAGATTACCGTCCTTTATTTCGCAGACTCTCAGCCACAAACCTGAGTTTATTCATTGCATACTGTAGTGAATATATAGTGTAATCTGGCTCATTTAAGCAGTTTTGTTGATCAGACTGGAACACGTGATTAACCTAAATGATAATTAAATAAAAAAAACTGCCCCAGAGAAACTTATTGACTTATCTGTGAAAAATATTCATGCCTATGAAGAAGAGAAATTGATTTTTAATCTCAAGACAAATACTGTAAATATAGCAGCTGTGGCTCAGACTGGAAACGTGCTATAAAACAACTTTAAGTATTTTTTTATTTTCTACTTGACCATAACTGGGGCAAACTGAGGCGGATTATGAAAATCTTGTACCATCATAATGTAAAAGCACTATGTATGTATGTAATATATTTAATGCCATTTGTGTCTGTTTTTAACAAAACTATTTTGAGCCAAAACACAACCTATTGACCAGCTACTTGGTTTCACTGCTGAGTGGTTTTCTCTGCTGTTCCGTTTCAGTGCCAAAGGTCGTGGCAAGGGTAAGCTGGGCGGCCGGCTGAGGTAGAGCAGCTTCAGGACGAGGACGAGGCGGACCGAGACACAAGGCGGTCGGCCCATGTGTCTGATGTGTATTCATTGTTCTGTTGTGTTGGATTACGTGTCACTAAACATGATATCATAACATTAAATAACTCATTACATCCACTCTGCTGCAGTTTGTTTGTTTCTGTGAAGGTTTGTTGAACATAAAGATTAGGAGCAGAAGATGTTATACAAAAGCTCAACAATGCCAGAATCATTCAGCCACACCTCACTGAAGGTACTGAAGCCTCAAGAAATGAAACTGATGTAAACACAGCACTACAAGATCAAAGCATCTTCTGTTATATTATTCGTACAAGTTTTAAAGATGCAGCAGTAACACAGCAGTGGATCAATAGCAGTGTGTTACTCATCTTAAGCCACAACACAGAAGTGTTTGAATGAAAATGATGACGAGCCCTTTAACTCATCCACAGTGTAAAACCTCTGTGTCAAAGTAAAGAGCTTCAGTTCAGTGTTGATCAGTTTGAGTCAGATAGAAGGAAGTCTCTCTCTTCTTAACCGCACTGGAACTCATTTAGATATCAAAATCATCAAACTAATGTCCTGATGCAGGATGTAGATTATATATTATAATATATGTAGATTACAGACTGTGAATGAACCTGTACACAAAGTCTGGTGAATGAACTGGATTTCACAGAAACAACCGTGTTTATTCATTTTTACTCTTTCACTGAAATCACAAAGTATTACTGAAACAAAACGGAGGACAACGTCCCGATATGAACAGGAACCAAATTACGTTTATAGGATGCCTGTAACCATGACAACTCTGCAGAACGAAGGAATAAGCTCTGTCGCTATGGTAACAGTGGGTTAGAACAACATGGACTGCAGCGACTTGCGGACGGTGGCCATCTCCTGCTGTTGCTGTGGAAACACATTGACACAAATCAGGACAAGTTGAAGATGCACAATTATTATTATAAATAAAGGTGTGACGTGACAAACATCTGATATAATTCATGGGTTTTCACCCATTTTAGTTGGTCAGTGTTTAACTGTTACTACAGTTGTATGTTTAATATTTTATTGTGTTTAAGATATGTTGTGCTGTAGCTTTATTTCTTAATAGTGAAAAAGCTGAAATATTCAAATTTAGTTACTTTTTGGCTGATTATTATTATTTTCTGTGAGTTTAGTCTTTTTTGTAAATAATAAAAAGATCAATATTAAACCAATATGACAGTTTAAAGCTGATTCAGACACACACACTGAACTCCAGAGATTCTCCGCGCTTTCTCCAGAGGAGGTGCATGTGTGAACGCAAGTGTCTGAGTGTGAGCCTCCGGATCTCTGCGGACTTTCTCCTCCTGAACTCCTGTATAAAGTATTAATCCAGGAGAAGTGGATCCTCCACTGATTCACTGTGAGTGAGTGGGGGGGGGTGATGAGCCTCTAACACGTGACAGACAAAAACATGAAGGAACTAAAAGAAAACTAATATCTTTGGTGAATAAGTGGTGACACACACGTAGAAGACACAGACGAAGATGTGAAGAGTCTTTGGTGATAAGAGCTGACGACGGTGTCAGGTGATGTAAACATGATCACGAGATCTACGCAGCAGAGTTAATACGTCACTTCCGGTCTCTGTCTCTGTCTGCTGCACCCGGCTGCTCCATGAGGAGGATTTGATGCTGTTGTGAATGAGTCTGTGCAGAGAACCTGCTGCTGTGTTGTTCAGGTGTGAAACACTAAATCTGGAGAAACTCTGGAGATCTTACCTGGAGCTCGTCTGAAAACAACTTGACTCTGATTCTTTTTTCATATTGGAAGTTAACATTCAACAGCTTCATTATTGTTTTTATTTTTAGCTTTATATTATAAGATGTTAGTTTAAATTTGAAGTATTTACATGTGGATGGCGATGTTGCGACTATAATGCACATCAAACTGCCGTCTGTCAATCAACTCTAACTCACTGTGTCCATGAGGATCTTCTTCTGCAGGGTGGCCATCTCCTTCCTCAGCTCCTGTTGGGCTCCCTGCAGGAAGCTGTCATGGCTCTTCTCCATGTCCTCCATGTTCTGGAGGAAACAGACGACTTCACTTCAACCATGTGAAAACCAGTGGGGACGCCCCCTACCAGTAGTTCTCATACCTCACATTTACTTTTACTTTACGTTTTTATCAGCACTTCTCTACAGTATTTAACAATAACTACTAATAATGTGGTAAATAAATCAGTGAACACGGCCCGGATCTGGATAATCAGCAGATAAAGGCATTAGTCAATTTAAAATGAATCATTTGTCTTGTTTTTTTTATTACCACAGCACAGATGCTACCAGACTAAATGCAGGATTCTCTTCTGGAGACGTTCTGTGGGTGTCAGGACGTTAACAGGGGGCAGAGGAGAACAACAACCAACATGAAAACATTCAACATCCACGTCAGTTCTAACAGCTTCACCTTCACAAACTGCTCATACAGCTCTCTGACCGTCTTCAGCTTCTGGTTCTGCACGACTCGGGCCTGCTGCAGGATCTTCTGCTGCTGTCGGAACAGATTCTGCAGAGAGGAGAGTTCATCACCAACATGCTCTGCACTTACAGAATGTTCAGATAACAGTTCAATACTTTAGTCGTGGCATTAAATGTTGTATTCAAAAAACCACTTGCTGTTAATTGATTATTATTCCACTACAACAACTCTCTGATGTGTTAAAGCATGATTCATGATTTCTTACTGTGCACATCATGAATATAGTAACACACAGACCCTCATCATCAGTGTAATCCTTGCGTCACTTCATTTTACAAGAACTTACAGGGAGCAGTTTTGCAGGTTACTAAATGAATAAATTCACTTCTAGTTGATTCGCATACGAACACAGAGTTTTGTGACAACAAGCCGTTGGACGTTGGGACCCCACTGAATGTATACATGTATTTGGGATGTGTGTACTTAATCTATATATATTTATACGGGAAGCGCTTTGTGAAGTGGTATAAAAATAAATACAAAATAGAACTGGTGGTCACAGAGCATCAAACCTGTGACCTTGTTTAACCAATCAACCAAGAAAGTGGAACTGACGTTGAGCTTCTCCTCCTGCTCCTCAGCTCGCTGGGCTTCAGTCTCCCACTGCTGCAGCGCTGTGGACACCTGCTGCGAGTACTGCTGGCTCATCTTCTGCCTGCAGACACACAATCCATGACGTTAAGAGCCGTTGACATTTTCCAAAGGGATGAAATGTGATGAAATAACAACGAAAGCACAAATGTGTGGAGGATGTCCGACAGAGAGGACTAGTTTCATCAGGCAGCAGAAAGTCCAACCTCTGGCCGTGATAGTTGCTCCACAGCAGCTCCAGTTTGTGTTGACTTCCCTTCATGTAGCTCTTTGTCAGACACTCCAGACGTTTCTTCTTGGCCTGCATCACCTTGCTGATGTCAGCTGGAGGCAGATCAAACTTCACTGCATTAGTCTTGTTGCAGAACAGAGCTGCATGTTTTCACTTCTCAATACAAGAGATGTGCTGATGACAGAGAAAAGAAAAATCTGCAAACCTCCGAACTTCTCCAGCATCGACTGGACCTCGTTTCTGTGGAAACAAAGTCACTCTGTAAAGTACTACGCCACTGTGAAAGTAGTAGTAATAGTAGAGTAATCGTAGAGTAAAAGAGTATATTTCACAGTATCTAAATATAGTAATGGTAGTAGAGTGTTTATATTTCACAGTATCTAAATGAAGTAGTGTGTATGTCACAGTATTTAAATGTATTATTATTATTAGTAGTAGAGTGTGTATATTTCACAGTATCAAAATTAAGTAGTGTGTATGTCACAGTATCTAGTAGTAGAGTGTGTATATTTCACAGTATCTAAATGAAGTAGTAGTAGTAGTGTGTATATTTCACAGTATCTAAATGAAGTAGAGTGTGTATATGTCACAGTATTTAAATGAAGTAGAGTGTGTATATTTCACAGTATCTAAATGAAGTAGAGTGTGTATATGTCACAGTATTTGATGAAGTAGTAGTTGAAGAGTGTGTATATGTCACAGTATTTGATGAAGTAGTAGTTGAAGAGTGTGTATATGTCACAGTATTTGATGAAGTAGTAGTTGAAGAGTGTGTATATGTCACAGTATTTGATGAAGTAGTAGTAGTAGAGTGTGTATATGTCACAGTATTTGATGAAGTAGTAGTAGTAGAGTGTGTACATAAGTACCCGACAGCACATGAAGCCTCCTCCACATCAGGTGCAGCTCGTTTCTTTGGTACTTTGTCGACTGTGGGAGTTTGATCTTAGAAAATGGAAACTGTGGATTAATGTGGTGTCACTTCATTAAAAAGTTGTATCTCCATCTTCACTCACCTTCTATCACTTCATCTTCTGATCCACTCATCTCCTTCTTCTTTTCCTCAGTGAAGTCGAACACTTTGTCACATTTCTCCTCCACTTGTTTCCTCCTCACCTGTTTCCTCGCTGACGCCATTTTCAATCGAACACTCTGCGTTAACTGTGGCTAACGGTGTATCAAGCTAACGTTAGCTTAGCCTGCGCTGCTAACAGAGCTAGCTTCACTAAAACACAGCTGGACACACCTGGAGTTTAACTTTAACTCTTCAACTCAAAGACACGTGTTGTTTAAACCTTTAACCAGAGGGAAGCTCCAGCAGAAACCAGTTTACACCAGGCTAAGCTAATGTGGCTAACAAAAAGAGATCACATGAAACTGTGGAAAGTTCTGGAAACTCTTTTCAAACTAAACTAGTTTCTTTATAAATGTTTCCTGTGATTAAAAGTCTTTAATTTATTAGTAGTATTAATTATTAATTATTTAAACTAAACTAGTTTCTTTATAAATGTTTCCTGTGATTAAAAGTCTTTAATTTATTAGTAGTATTAATTATTAAGTATTTAAACTAAACTAGTTTCTTTATGTTTCTGTAATTTAAAGTATAATATATTAGTCTTAATCATTAAGTATTTAATCTACACTAGATTCTTTATAAATGTTTCCTGTGATTATTTATTAGAATTATTAATTATTAAGGAATAAAACTAAACCAAATGCAGTTTCTAACCAGTCAGACGCCATGCTTATCCATAATCAGATTACATGCCACTGTCTTTGCATGACAACTGCATTATGCTTTCAAGTTTGAATATTTGCTAAAAGGAACTTTAAAATTGTAGCCTGGTGTTTCTATCAGTGAACACGAGTTGAAATCTGCCAAAATGTATTGTGGGTCTTGAATGTTTGAAGTTATTGTTTGTGCTTGCTTCAGCAATAAAGAAAAAAAGTGGTTGTTAGATTTCTGTTGCCTTGTTTTTTCATATCAGGGAGAAAATGTTGCTCCACGGTTTTTTTCCAAAGCTTGAGTTTATGACACTTTACCAGGTCATGAATGTACCTGCAGTGTGTGAGTGTGAGTGTGTGTCCAGCTGTCTAACAATAGACTGGGTGGCCATAGGGTGCTACAATCACGAGTGTGAAGGGTGGGACTATGTATCCTTGATGCTCAACCTGCTGGTGAAACTCAAGGAGCTGAAGTTTGTCGCTCGTCTCTGAGCTCCTTACGTCGGGGTCACAGGTAAGGACGCTCTCATACTTTGAAGTCATTAGATCTTGTGATGCATTTGTATAAAATGTCCTGCTCCTTAAATTGGAGTTGACAGAATAAAAGAGTTAATCTAAATTTGTAATTTTTTATAAATTACCTGTGTTCAGATACTTGAAAAAATTAATCAAAACAGTTAGAAGAGTAGATTAATTTCACATCAATCAAATCGTAAAAGCAACAAGTAACACTTCATGGAAATGTTTGAGGAATCAACAGAAAAACTACAGTTCATTATTCTGATAATCAGTTTAGTAATTATTCACCAATTGCTTTTTTTAAATGACAAAAATAATCACATCTACATAAGTGTCCAAATGTGGTTCTAAACTGGACTGTTCCATGGCTGCATACAAATAATACCGTTATTACCAGGAAACATGAATGTAGAAAAATGGTATTTGTTGCTAAATGGTAAATGTGAGAATATTTCAATGAAGTTAATTTCTTCGGAAAAAAGTAGCAGTGGTCACATTTTTAATGAAAGAAGTAACATGATAAATAGCGTCTACAGCACGTGTTGTCATTTCTAGCTTTAATTCAAATCTACGTTCAGAGCAGTCATTCCTCGGCGAGGCTCCACATAGTGGTGATGCATAACATTCTCTGTATATTCATCGTTTTAATTACATAAGAAAAATATAAAACTCTAGGAGAGGAGCAAGTGATGGTGATAAGTGCTGCCGTTCTTTAAATTTCAAGTCCTTACTATACATTAAAACTATGTTTAGATACACACATATCCACATCAGTGCATTTTCAGGTTGTTCGTTTCTGCAGCCTCAAGTGATGGGAGATTCTAGGGGTTCTGGAGGGTCGTGTGGTCCGTGAGGGATGAGGGTCTGTGTGAGATGAAGCGAGGGAGCTGATGAAGAGAGGCCGTCCTCACCACATGTGGGTCTCTCTGATCTCTGCTATGACCTGGCTGGCTTTCTGCAACGCCTGCACACAGCCATGGAAAAAAGGAGGAAAGTGTGTCAATTAAACAACTCTGTTATTTGTATTCCAGAGGCAAACTTCCTGGGTAAACAATAGGGACAAGTGCTTTTTTTGTGTGTGAAAGTGACTGATTGTGGATATTCTCGTAGCTTTCCCCACGACCCTTGACAAATGTGTTACCTTGAGCATGTCGGCAGCCTCGTTGCGTCTCTGTGCCATGTCCTCGGACTCCGTCAGCAGGTCGTCCAGCAGAGCCGCCTTGTATAACTGACCCACCAGTTCACTCTGCAGGGAATCTTTCACGTGGTTCACCAGGAAGTGCATCACGGCCTTCGGTACACTGAGGCCAAACGACAACAGCAGAGGAGGAGACAGTGGAACACATGAGAAGGGACAGGTCATGTCTAAATTAACAGCCTCAGGGTGGACACAAAAATAAACGAGTAGGGACAGTTAAATGTATACCTGTCCTGGATGTTCTTCCGTACAATGAGAAAATATGACTTGATGAGTCTCTCGATAACCTCACAGTCCCTCTGCTCTCGAGCAGACAACTTCCTGGACACTGGAACAGGCTGAAAATGAAAATTATCCACTTATTAGTGCCCTAAATGGAATGTGATCAGGGAAATTTATACATAAACAACAGTAGAGCAATGAAGTCTTCATTTTTTTAAATATACATTTTTTTTATGAATAAAACTGTATACACCAAGTTAGAATATGTTTTCAAAACTATGATATAAAGTGCACATGATTCCACTTATTCCATTATTCTGTTAAGAAGTGTTTTGAAACTTTCTGCTATTATGAGTGTGTGTGTGTGACCCACCACATCTAGGAGGTTGACAGCATAGCCTTTCTGTTGCATTGCAGGAAGTGGATAAAGGGCTGCTGGTCTGTCACCAGCTGCAAACTCCTCCCCCTTCTTCAACATGCCCCTCCAGTTCCCCATCCCGCTGTCTGTCTGCTCGCTGACATTCTGACCACTCTGAGAGCCACCGGCCACCGCCTACAGAGAGGAGAGAGACGCTGGGTGAGGATGACTCCTGCTCAGGGACTTAAAAAGGACTGGAAATATATATATATATATGTGAGAAGGAAGTCAGTTAAAGAAGTTACATCAACAAGTTTAGAAAACTGTGCAAAGATATGAGGAAATGTATGTTCATTTTCAAAAAACACTTTTGTTTCATGCCATAAGCCTTCTTATTATATTCTTATTTAAAGTAAGTTTGGTAAATAATAAAATAAAATCATTTTATTTTAAACATAGTTTTTTTTAACCATTGTCTTCAATCATAATTTACAATTTTTGGTTACATCGACCATGGCAGAAGATTAAGACAATTGAGAAAACTAATTCTTTATATTTAAATGAAACACTACATGCAGAGTGAAAATCGGAGGTTAGATCAGTCAAGGTAGAACCTGCCCCTCAGACCTCACTGTATTGCCGGGACATTAAAGACCAAATATTCCTGTAACAGGGGTTTGGTTAAATGTTAAAGGACTCTCATAAGAAATGTCTGAATCAATAACATCATTAAGGGCCTGGAGGTGGGCAGACGATAAATGTGGGCAGGCAGTGAGTGAACGGGACACACCTTGGCGACCTGGCCTTCAGAGAAGAGCTCAGTGGGGGAGGGGGACTGCCCACCTGGGCCTTTAAGGGACTAAAGAAAGACATCAGAAAAGAGTAGACAGAGAACTGACAGGAGCTACAAGTAGAGGGAACTTAACATAATGAGACGAAAACTTGGTTTCTTAAGTTGGAGACTGGACTCGATGCATATGTGCAGAAAATCTTTTAAAGCCTTTTACAAGAAAACAGTGACTCTCACAGAGACGGACTGTACCTTGTCTCTGGGGACAGCAGAGGGCAGGTCTCTCATTCTGTTGCGTCTCTGCTCCTACAAAAATACCCAGAAAGAAAATCAATAAAGAATGTTGATAATAAAACATGGGTTTGACATGTTTCAGTTCCATTAGTTGTTATTTTTTAAATCTTTTGACTCTTTTGTTCTGTGCTGCTATTGAAATGATCAATAGGATCAATGCAGAGAAAGATAATTCACAGTTAAAATGATCAACCTGACATTTTATTTGAGAAACATAAAACAATTAATTTATCAAATGCACTGCATGTATATAAATGTAATCTGTAGATGCTCAATTCTTACTTCTATGTTATTGTTCATGAGGCCACAGGCGTCAGCGAAGTCGGGGTGTTTAGTGTTGATATAGGCCAGCTCGATGGCAACAAGGTTATGAACCTGAAAAGACATTTAGAACATTGATTAAAAAAACAGATATAGGGTGTGAATGAATTTTTAAAATTGCTCAGTGGTGTTTATGGTTAGCAGGTCCTGACCATTTCATTGGTGACAGGGAGTCTCTTTCTTAGTAATGCGGTGACCACTTCTACAATGGCATCATGGAGCTTTGGAAACCTCAGCAACTCCTGCAAAGAAGAAACAATCACCAGAGTTTTAATGAGAGGCTGCAGTTTTGTGTATTTACACCGTACGACTGTGCTTTAGGCTACATCCACACTACTATGCTTTAGTTTTCAAACACCTCTGTGTTTCTATGTTTACACCTGCTGTCCACACTGCTCTGGAGTTTTCAAGTGACTAAAACTGTGAACTTTGGAAACGCCGCAAGCCCCGCTTTATTTTGAAAACTCTGGGGTGTGGACGGGCAAAAATGGAGACCGTGGTTGTTTCTGTTCAGTCATGACGAGACTACAAGTGGTGAATGCAAAACTTGAACACTTAATGTCAGTAACAGTTCCACCTCGTCATCTAGTCTTTTCACCATTGATGTTCCTTGCTCGTAATATTTCCTATAACTAAGCAACCAACAGCAGAGTAGACAATCTGCTTCCTGTTTACATCAGCGTGAACATGCCCAGTGTACGTAAATGGTCACGTGATATACGTTTTCAGGTGTTAGTATGGAGAGATATTATAACTGATACCGGCTGTTTTTAAACTAAAATGTATTAGTAAGGATGTAGCCTTAGTTTTCAGTGCTATCTGTGTGTGTATATGTGAGCTCACCTGTGTGCTGTAGTTGCTGCAGTGTTGGATGATCCTCTGCATCTCCTCGTGAACCAGCTCCACGCAGCGAAGACTGGGCTCCTCTAGACGCTTGACCTGCCGCTTCACCAGCAGCTCAAAAGAAACCTCAGGCACGAACAAAGCAGGCCTGGGGCCCTGTACAAGCACAATGAAACCTTCAGCCTGAAAAAATGTGCCATTTAAAATACAAATTCTGAGCTGGAGAGGAGGCAAAAACCCACCGTTGCATTTCTGATTGCTGTGAGTACGTCAATGGTGGACAGCCCGCCCAGAGGGTCTACTGACTCCAACGTGCGACCAAACGTCTCATGAAATATGTAACAGATTCTTGCTCCACCACATCTGAAATAAAGAGTAAAATGCGATAAACATACAAGCAGAATTTGTCAGGAGTGAGCAATTCCTAGTAGTGCTAGGTATCTGCAGTTCAGTACTCACAGTTCAGTTGTCTCAATGTACTTGGCCGTGCCCTCTATGGTGTGACAGTACTCTGCAGCAAACTTGGTGATGAGCTGCAGCAACATGGAGTTCTTGTCATCAACGGGTTCACCGTAGCTGTTGAGTAAAGACTGGTACTGGGCTGACAGCACGTTGATCCTCGTCTTCAGCTCAGGAAGACAGTCTCTGATGTGGTGCATCAGTAACCTGGAACATTAAAAAAAGGTCACAAATTTTTCTTTATTTTTGTTAGATTATTGAGATCAATATTTGTTGATTTACCATAAAAGGAATTTCATTATAAAGGTCAAATTAATACATAAATACCAACTTACCTGTTCAACGTTCGGGCCAGATATTTAGTTCCGTTTCTGTTTGTGAGGGAGGGGTACTTCTTTTGTAGGAAGGCGTATTCATCACGGATCGCATCTGCCACACACTTCCTTTGATTGATATCTAACTGACTCCTAAAACATACAACAAAATTAATCATTAAAAAGGTGTCAGTATTTCTGTGAAGAACCTTTTTGGCCTTTTAGTCACAGGTGCCTGAATTCAGACTGATATAAGGGGGTGAACGTGACATGTTACCTGTTGACTACACCAATAATGCCCAGTTTGACAGGAATGACTCTGCCCATCAATATGTCCATAGCATCTGTACCAGCATCCATCAGATCCAGCTTGGTCACCACAGCTAGCGTCCTCCTACCTGACCACACACACAGACACACCTGGCTACAAAAACACTGCTGTGATGAGGCAGAAAAGCTGTACATGACTAAAGGAAATAAAATAGAGTAAAATGAAAAGAGAAAAAAGCAAGGCACATACCATCAGGGTCAACATCGCGGGCCACTTTAAGGGCCTCTGACGTCGCCATGTCTGTGTTGGCAGCAGTCACAGCCAGGATGATGGAGTTGGGGTTTGAAATATACTTGATTATCAGTTCTTTTATCTGGAACTCGATGTCTTTGGGCTGGTCTCCCACAGGCAACTGTTTAAAACAAAACACACTGACTTTATACTGGGTAGCGCATAATGCAAAACTAGGGCCAACCAGTCATACAATGGTTTATTAATTTCAGGTGTTTCTAGATATTTTTGTAACATTTATCAGTGCTTAAAACCTGTAAATAACAATAATACACAATTAATCAAGCTTCCCAGATACTGTGGCTAACAGTTATAATAACAACACAATAAGCCTGGTTCTAAAAATTATAACTAGTGATACTGTGGCAGGTAAGAAAAATATTCGAGACCATTATAAATGTTATTCAAGACTATTTAATAGCTTCTAAAGCATTTTTGAGAAAACCGAAGACTTTTCCAAATCTGCAGATATACTGCATGACTTAATGTGCAGCATCATGTATAGTTCATAATTTAAACAGGTTTGGACATTGGGAAGCAAAAGAGATATAGAATATCTCACCTTTGTAATACCAGGAAGATCCACTAATGTGAGGTTCACTACATGTGGTGAGAAGATTTTCAGGTGAATCGATTCATCACTAACACCCTGGGGACAGAAAAAATCCGTTTACGGACTGATATTGCTCGAAACCAAAATCTCAGTTCAAAGCTGACAATTGATATCATCCATTTTCTCCTTGGATATAATCCCTCATAATATGTTTGATTATCTTACTTTGTTATTCCCAGAAATTCTATCAGTTTCTGCTTCAATTTCACTCCTGATCTCCTCGAAATCGGTGTAGATCTGAAATAACAATTAAACTGTGAAAAGCAGGGACTCTGACATGTCGGCAACATCAATGTAAGCAGTAGTTTATACTATCCTAATAACATATATATATATATATATATAAAACACATAGAATAACAAAATAAACAAAGAAACATTTACTGAGGTGCCCTGTTGAATGTCATGAGGCCATCAGCACATCATAATGGTTTCTTTGTTTACCCTACAGTCATATGAATATTTTAACTGTGAGAAGGCGTGCAGAGTTACAGATTATATGTAACATTAGTTTTTGCTGTTGGAAACATAATTGCAAAATCACTGTAGCTCTCAACAGCAAATCAATAGAGGATACAGAATTAGGGTATTTTGTGATCAGATCCAGGTTATTAAATATTTAGATGTTGCTATAGTCAGTATATGCATGAAATACTTCATTCACTATTTGTTGCCCTTACCTTGTTTTTGGTGTGTAAGAATTTTCCCCATTCCTCTCCATCGATGGCTGCAGAGGACGAGGACAGATTTTTCAGTTAAAGATGACAGATGGAGCCTTTACATCAATTACTATTTTTACTATAAATCTGTTAAATGTCTCATGGGAGGGATTTCTCTGTTGACAAGGAAGGGACAGAAAAACTCTTCTGCCAAAGATCCACAGCTGAAGAGTTTAGAAAAACAACTGTTGTTTTCACACAACAGTAATGGAAGCAAATTATAGCCAAAAGCAACAAAGGATGTGCATTTTAGGAAGCAGTGACTGTAACAGCATTTCAAAAACAAAGTAATTTCTTCAGCTGCTATAATTAGCATTGCAACAAACAAGGAAAAACATCAAACCCAGGGTGGAGTCTATTAGTCAACGTAGATAAAGCTGGTGTTTGAGGAAATTACATGTGCTCTTTGTGAAGAAAAAAACTCAGCACAAAGTATTTTCAACAAAAATGTCTTCTGTCTAATTTTAAGTGAGTCTAAATGCATGTGAGGGCATTAGCTGCATAAAGTGAAGCCACTTGGTTTGGCAGCTATGGAAGAGCTTCACAAATACAAGCCAGGATGGGGAAGAATGGGCAAAAGAGAAGGAGGGGGGGTGTTCTTATGTAAGATACAAAACACAATAGGAAATAGAACAAGAAAGGGAGACCTCTGTAAAGGCGTCCATTTTTCTTGGACTCTGTGGTTAAAGAGAGATGACAGGAGACAAAAGGGTTAGCCTCGCTATCTGCAGCTCCTGCATGGCTCTCTGTGGCAGTGCAGAGACACAGTGACACTATCACCGCTCCTCAAAAAGACTTTAAATTCATGCAGAAATTCGTGGCCAATTTTACTTCCTGGTTCATTTCAGTCAGAAGTAGAAGATATCAGTTCTCACTATGAATTAAAGAGCCTTTCCTTTCATAACACAATTACAAACAGTGGTTTATGATTATGCAAATGTGAAAGCAGTGGTGGTAAGTAACTAATTACATTTAATCAAGTACTCTACTATTATCAAGATATTTGCACTTTACTTAAGTACCTCTATGTTTTGCTGCATTATACTTCTAATGCACAATATTAAAGAGGTAATCACTGTATTTTAATACTAAACTACAATTATATGAAAGCTCTAGTGAGTAGTTACTCTGCAGACTTAGATAATTAATACAATATATATCCAACAAATAGGTTATTATCATAGTTTAAGCAATCAGGCAGTTAATAAAGTAGCTACGACTAAATCATCTTTACTTACTGCAACATGAAAGTGATGCTTACACAATAATGCATCAATAATTATAATAAATTAATGTCTTATGTGGAGATATAATATATAGTTATTATGATCCAATATATATTGTAAAATTGGGATATTCTGCATAATGAGTAGTTTTATTTTTGGTAAGTTAAGCATTTTTTTAAGCAAATACTTGAATTTGGTACTGATTTACTTGACTATAAACAAGACTTTTACTTATAACCGAGGATTTCTGCACTGTGGTAGTGTGTGCTCAAAGATTTAGCTTCAATATAAATCTTAAGAACTCAGCATCTGCTAAATTTACAAAGCTACTTGTCTGATTCATATCAAAACTGTTACATCCACATGCATTCATTTGATTTGATTTATTGTGGATTTACACTTTAATCAGTTAAATGCCACATGTTCTGATAAGTGCTGAAATAAAAATCCCTCTCTATGCATACTGACTATTCATCAATTAACACTTAATTCCATGAAAACCAAACAACACCAAAGAGGCAGAAGAAGAAGAGGTCACAGTGATGATACCATTTTCTTCGCTGGTTTTCCTGCGGTCCTCTGGATCAATGTGCACCAGCTGTAGGATGAGGGGCCGGCGTGTGACGATGCCAGTGCCACGAGGAAGGATGTCCCTACCAACCAGGCTCTCTAAAACAGAACTCTTTCCACTGCTCTGTGGACGATAAAGACAACAACATCATTAGCATAAACAAAGAAGAGACTGAACACTGAGGAGAGAAATCTGCGCTCAGAATGACACTTGAGATACTGCACAAAGACTTCCAGGAGCTGCACGAGTCTGGAGTCCAAATTTAGCTCCCCGTTAGGTGGTACTACTTTTGGATAGTATAAGAAGTTGGCTTATGTGCTGAATGTCACATACCTGTCAAAACAAACCTAATGGTTGCTTCAACTTTCCTGTACAGTATCTATCCATACAACCACTTGGTGCCACTAGGCGGCCATTTCTTGATCATCATGAACAGTAACCTCTAATGAGATCTGGTGAACTGAAATAACTTGCTTGGCTGGCAGAGTCCGCTTTAATGAACTGGACCAAAAATTCCTCGTTAGGGAAGGAGGGCTCAAAATGTAAGCTCCAAAAAAAATCTGATGATATAATATCAGACAGTTACAGTTCTAAACTAAAGGTCACTGCAGATCTGGACCTTTGTGGAGTCCTGGCAAGATCAAACATAACAAATGAAGGATTTGAAAAGTTGTTCTGTCTCAGAGTAAAATCATCAGACTCCTGCCAAACGGTCTGAGACAGTCACATCCAATTAGTCGACCAGTAAAAGTAAACATGTTCGACAAAACCCCCTACTTTAAACCAATTAGGGTAGTAAGGTGGTCAGAGTAAAACTGTATTAGACAAGAGAGGCGTTGATTCAAGTTTATAATCATTAGTGGTTTGCTGAGAGCTGTTTGTAATCATCTACTCACTGCAATCATAGAACTACGAGTACATTAAATATAATTTAATAAAACAGCATCAACAGAACCTGATCATTTTAAGCTTCATGGTAAGATTTACAGCAGGGCTGTTCATTTGTTTTATTTAGATGTAGGTTGGCAACTAACAATTTGTTTAATTATTGATGCATCTGCTGATTAATTTAAACACTAACTTGTTCATGGCCAACAGTCCAAAGTTTAATGATAATGACAACAAAAAGCAGCAACTTAGAAAAGCTTGAACTGTTTGAAATGTTTGAGTCAGAAAAAAACTATAGTTGTTAAACTGTCAAAATAGCCAGTAATCAATAAACGTATAGATTATTTGTTGCAGCTCTAGTTGGAGGTACTTAATAAACTGTCATCTTAGTGTAAGTTATTTGATTGTGTGCATGAATGGATACGATCTCTAAAATAAACCAAACCAAGGTTACAGACAGATGCTTGGTCATGCTAATAATATGAGGAGAGGGATGTGTTTATTATTCAGGGGACCAGATACACAACACAAAATAGAATAAAATACATGGTTATAAACTAAATCTTTAATTAGTTGATTGTAGGGGCTCTCTGAGCTTTTGGTCAAATAACACACTTGAAAAGATCACATTCTGGTCAACAAAATGTCTTGACAATATCATCACGTTTGACAGACTAACTGATCACCAGATGAATTGATAATGAAATCCCCAGTAGCTTCCCAGTTCTATATTAATAAATCAGACTTTCATTTTATTTCTCAGAGCGTGATCTCTACTACATGTCTGAGATCTGTGACAATATGTGTGCTCACATGTAGCTAATGCTAACTTTGGAGCTAGCTAACCAGGACAATTTGACGGGCATAAACATGTCAAGTGTACGTTAAGTCAGCCCTGAGTGCTAATATCTACGGCCCCTGTGTCAAAGTGAAACAAAAACAGCGCTGTGAAGATGAAAGGAGCCTGGGCAGCAAGTGACGCAGGCTAACGTGGATGCTAACCTCTGAGCGGAGTGACGTTACTCACCTGAGTTCCCACAACAACTATCTGCGGCAGTTGAATAATGTCTGCGCCCACCGTGTTGAACACATCCTGCAGTTTGTTGATGACAGGTATTAGAGGCTCCATGAGCTCCGCTGCTGACCGCACAGTCTGCTGTCTTCACCCTGACACACACACGGGGACAAAGTCATTCAATGTCCCTCGGCTAGTAGCTGGCGTCTCTCCGGGGCTTCAGACAACTGCGCACACAGTTGCTCCGAGATGCATTCTGGGAGTTTGAGTCCGCCAGAGTCAGGGTCAAGTGCTCAGTGTTCCGGGTTTGACATTTTCTGAACTACATTTCCTACAGATGCCGTCATACTGGTGTTGAACCAATGGAAATCCATATATATATATATTTCCTGAACGGCAACAGTAACTATGGTGAATACCAAAATATTTATACGTTAATCCCATGAATGAAATGCGTACGCTACATATTTGGGTGTGGCTAAAAAACAGTTTGACATTTCATTACCACCCATAAACCGTACATTGATTTACATTTTAGGCTTTTTGTTGATTAAATTAAATTAAATCAAGTTAGCTTTACAGCATTTGCATGTGTTTTCAATACACAAATACAATATTAAAGACAATCCAAGAACCATATCAACAATAATAATGTCAAATAACAATAGTTAGAAACATAAAATATTGCAATAAGGAAATCTTTTTTACATTTAACCTTTTTGAAATGGAGAAGCGGTATGGCAGTTAGATGAAGAAACTGTATAACAAACAAGGATGAGGTGCAGCTGTTTCGATAAATGATCAACGGGACACACAACAAATAGTGAAATATTTTAAGGCATAAGAAAGAAATCAATTCATCACAAATTAAAAATCATTAAGTAAAAACTAAAACGACTATGGTTTGTTAAATAAATCATATTCTTTTGTAGCAGATTAAGTCCATTGCATTTTTCTTCTTCATGAGTTGCGTTGGTGAGAGAGAGAATTTCATTATGAAATACATTAGATCTCAGTTTTGTTATAATGTACGTGAATTTGTGAACAATGAGATTTTCCCAGGATCAGAATGATATTAACCAGATAGTCATCTTTGCAAATGTCCATGATAAGTCCATAAATAGGGTCCATTTGGGAGGAGGTTTCATGCTGGAACATCTTGGTGGGCAATACAATACTCAGAATAAGTAATACAGGTAATCAAGCTTTCACAATATAGTAAATATAAAAATAAACAAATGACAGATGGAGATGGTGCCACTAACTTGATTATATTATAATATATATTTAAAGATATCTGTGTCAGATATCTTTAAATATATATTATAATATAATCAAGTTAGTGGCACAGTTGGAACTGTTTGTGTCTGTTGTTGTGACAACTCGGGACATATTTGGCAGCTAAAACATTCTATAAATAAAACTATTCTTATTTCTCCCTGTATGAATTGTAATTTCTCCCTTTGTGTCAAACTTTGGAATCTGGGGCATTATTTTGAAATTTGAGGAAGAATAGCTCCCTAGTGTTTCTATATTGTTTTACATTTATCAAAAGCAGAACTCTGTCTCTACAGTTCCTTCATTACCTTGACAGCCCAGCCTGTCCTCTGTGTGCAGCCTGTTCTGCTTATATCTGCTCTGTGGTCATTCTCTGTACAATGTCAATGTCTTTCTCAGGTTGGTATCAATGATGAATTCCCTTCTCCATAATATGAACAAGCACAACATTCTCATTCTGAGGTAACAAAAGACACAGGAAGGAATCTCAATTTGTTCTCTACATTTTATTTCTAGAAACACATTCTTTGAAAAACAAACACAAAACTGGAAATGTAAAGTGCTATTGGTCATTTTACAACAACGATATGAATATAAGAAATAAATATTGCACAGCACAATGTCAAAGGAGCATGTTCCGTGAATGAGGTAACACAAGTGTTGGGAAATGTGAATGTATTGAGTGTTTCATCATGTGCAGAGCATCAATTCATATAGCACATATACTGTTACATACTATTTCTTCAGCTTTGCACTGCAGCGTTCTTAACACTTGATCTTAATCTAAACATACATATTTTACACTGCAAAATACAAATTGCAATTAAAATGGACAGCTGTATTCAACACTGCACAGTCTTAAACTTTTTTTGAAAATACAAAATCTGCTGATTCATAGAAATATGAGTCACAAAACCCCAGGTTCATACTCTGGTTTACAGTTTAAGTGTCTCAATACCTACATTTTAGGAGTCGTGGTTCAGTTTCATGAAATGAAAATGTAAATCCATAAAAATATCTCAAATTTAAAAAGTAAAGAGCAGGTTAACTGCGGGTCAACAAGAACTAATAACCATGCAGTATTTGAATGAAATTTGCTCGTTTTCTCAGATTAGTGTTGATTTTCTCTGATTATTTTTGAGTTTGTAGCGTTTGTGGTTCTTTACTTTCAGCTTGTGTTACATCAAAAATTATAGACAACGCTTCGCTAGTATAATCCAACATTGGTCTCAAACATTACATTCAAGTTGATTTAAAAACTCGCTAAAAATGTTTCTCCAAAATACAACATTTGAAGCTTCACACTTTGAATAGAATTGCAGGTCTGTCTGGGCCATATCCACTAAATTCTCCGACATTTCTGTATACACGTACATCTCTTCTCTAATTATATCTTACGATTTAGGGATATTTATAATTCTTTATAATTATATAATAATACATGGTGTTCAAAAGTTAGACTGGCCCTCTCGAGTAATGTGTTCCAACAAGATGTAGAACAAATCCTAAAACACAGACTGAACACAGCAACATGTGCAGGGTCCCAGGTTGTTGTTGACATTGCTCCCCATTTCACAACCATAAGCAAAACTCTGCTAGAAGCTATTGTCTCTGCCCTCAGCTGTGATTTGAGACTTACAATAGCAGAACCTACACAAAAGAAACCAAAAACTCTACAAAAACTGAGTGGTGGGTGAACTACGCGAGAACAACACACATGTTTGTGCACCTGGACTGTTTTTGTATTAAAACAGTGAAATGAACAATGTTTTGAAGTTCAACTATCAAAAGAAGGTGCTTGAAGTACAGGTTACTTCAACAAGAACTGAAAAAGTACTACAATCATTTCAAAGTTCAAGGGCACACAGGAAATAGCCTGACGTAAAATGAAGCTTATTTAAATTTGGACCAAAGCTTGTTAAACTGTGTAGCTTGTCATTCTGTGCCTGAATGTCAGTTCAAACGTCACAGTTCAGATTTCACAATACCTGAACCAAGTGGCTTTCAGTGACCTAATCAATGCAACAGTATTGCATTCCCTTAAGGCAATTTTAAGTCATGTATCACTTTACTTTGTATCTCAAGGTGCAGTGCAGTCTGTGTACGTGGTCACCATGTTTCCTCTGCGTTGCGTCACGGTTCTGCAGTGTTGTTTTGATGCACCATGAAACCCGTTTTCAGACTGCTTGTTGTGTCTGTCAAAAGTAAACATTCTCTCTATGTCTTCAAACATGTCATCAAAGATACCTCCTGCTCCAAAGCCTCCTTGAGTGTGTCTCTTGTGTCTGCTGTGGGACTCCTTGTGGGACCTGGAGTGTTCATCGAAGTGTCTTCGGTGACGGGCGTGTCTGTTCTGGCTGTATATGTCAGAGTCTTTGAATATGTCATCAAAGCTGAAAGGCTGGTGGGCTCCATCTCTGTGTCTGCGTCGAGTGTCCCCGGTGAAGTAGGCAGAGGTGTCGCCAAACAGGTTATATTCTCTTCTTCTGGTCTCATCTGATAAAGTTTCATAAGCTGCATGTGAGAAAGGGAGAAAATATTTAGACAAGGACGGAGACATTTAGCACTGTATCTGATCTGAAGGTTTGGCTACAATGACAAAGGCTTGACGGAAGCCCAAACGTAAACATCAAACTCTGAATTGAAATTGAAACAGATAAATCAATATTTGAATCTGCATGGTGGACAATATATGTCAGAACCAGTTGACTTGTGTACAAACTCTCATAATTTGTACTTGCTGCTGCTGTTGGTCATTAGTGTTTCCAATGTGCTGCATATTCTCTTTCTTTACACAGTCTATTGTTCTGTACAATCCGGATCATTCACCACTATAGTTTAAGTACTTTTGAACCATTCTTTAAATCATTTGTTCATTTTTGTTGTTATCCTCGTCTCTAGCTGTATATCTATTTCTATGTAAGTACAATGAGAGCAATGCAAAACTAGAATCAAATTTCCTGTACATGTACATATACTTGGCCAACAAAGCAGAGATTCTGATACTGATAAGGGTAAACAATTAATCTTTACATGACCACCCCCCACAAAAAAAGAACAAACCACCTGTACCTTCAGCAATTTCCCTAAATGTCACTTCCGCATCCGGGCGCTTGTTCTTATCGGGGTGATATTTCATTGCAAGCCTGTGGAACGCCTTTTTTATCTGTCTCTCAGTGGCGTCTTTGGGCACTCCCAGTATATCATAGTAGTCCTTCTTGGCAAGTATGATCTCTGTTATCATGAGGATGCACACTGCAACTGTTACAGCAGACTGTGAAGCTGCCATGGCTCTGATGTCACCTGGAAAATGAGAACAAGAGAAAGTTTTAATTTGTTAGAGTAACTTTTAGATGCATGCAACAAAGCTTATGAGTGTTAATTGGCTGGAGAGCAACAATGCACCTTAGTCTGTGGCTGCTTTAGCGATACAATACTGTAGATGTTTAATTCAGCTTTTGATTTGGCAGTTTTCAATTTTTTTTGTGCCAAAGAACTAACTGATACTCAGAATACAGTCTTTGGGTTCTTACCTATACATAGACACCAAGATCATGCAAATGGAGATGACAGATGTGGAGCTTTTCGTGATTTATTTTGAGTCCAACCCCTCCCCAAGACCCAACAAACTATCTAATAACCTTCCATAAACCAGTATATAATTATATATGTAATTATAAACACTGTTTGTGGCAACAAAGGCAGTTTGAGGAATTTGAGCTTGCCCTTACTGGGGACCCCAGTCCCGTTATGCTCTGTCATGACATCAGCTCTGACGGTGGCTAACAGCTGCAGCTCAAACACGCTCCTTCCTTCTATCACCTACCTATGTCAGGTTTGACAGGAGAGCCGGTTGTGTTGCACTCGCACTGTCTATGAGCTGTTTAACCCGAGTTAAACATGACGCTGTGAACTTGTGTTGCTCATCGTGAGGCGCTAGTTAGCAGCAGCATCGTTTCCATGTCTTCTTCTTCGATCTCCTCCTTGTATCAGGGCAAGCAATGTATGTTGATGCATTTCTGCCCTCTGTCGGTCAACACAGGTAATACTTATCGTCCTCCGAGTGTTACAGTTTTGGAACTACAAAATAAAAAGATAAGATGTCAGTCTCTCATTCAAATACAGATTTTACTTTTTTCCTATTCAACGCATATTGTTTGGTTTTATCTTTCTAACACGTTTTTAAATGTAAGTTATCAAATAAAAGACCAGCTCTCTTGTGGAGAGTGTGTGGAGGTTTCAAGCAGGTCAACAAAACTAGTTTAGTTCTTGAAAAACAAGAGACGTTATAAATAATACATGTTTAACGTAATAAGTCCTTGTCCTCTGTGAAACGGATGATAATTATTCTTGTTTCACTCTGGTTTTGTTTGTTTTTATATAAAGTATATGGTTTGTTGTTATATAACCATGTAGCTCTGCTTTACATTAATTAGTATTGTTTTTATTATCATTATATTATTATACACACAGTGGATAAAGGTTTAAGAGGCATTATAATCATTTTAAGATGTTCATAATAATTATGTGATAAGAACATTTAAGTAAAGACAACAGTTTGTTTTAGTATGTGTCGCATGTCCAAGTGCACATGTAGCGCCTCATTTGTTGTTTTCTGAGTCCCGTCGGATATGTAGAGGGGTGGGCACCCATTCTTACTTTGGGATTCTGACACCGCCTATCTGGATGGACATCGGTGTACGCCGTATATAAAGAAAATGCTCCTATGCCACAGACAACCGTCAGCTATCCTCAACCAATCAACAGACACCATTTAAGGGGCCAAATGCTGGCTAGCCAATAGCAGAGCACATAGGACGTCATGTGACCATTGTTTTTCTCCTGACCGACGTGGTGATGTCACGCTTGAACATAAGAGTCAGGTCGAATGACACAGATTATTTCTTCACGTTATTTTACTCCGTGTTGACGATAAGGGAGCATGGCGACTATATGTGAGCGTTAAATGATTTCCGGCTTTCATGAGACGACGACATAAAACACAGGTATTCTTTATTTCACTCTGTGTGGCCTGTGGGAATGCTAACTCAACTAGCTGCTCCACTGTGTGTGAACGAAGCTACCAGTTAGCTGCTGAGATTGAAGTGTGTTGCCCTGTGGTTGTTAGCTGATGGTTCACCTCTGTTTGGTGCAGCTGCTGTACAGGTTCAAAAGCAACGTTTACTACTGCCTATATTAATCATGTTTTAAATATAGTTTTATTTTGTACGTTTTATTCTTGCAATGTTTTTACCTTTTTAAAAAAATAAACAAAACAAACACATCTGCTGTACCGTTATTTTACAGGCTATGTTAGTCTAATGCACAACTTTATATAGCTTGAGTTATATATCTTTAACTCTGTATTTATATTTGGCTTCAATATTCCTCGGTTAATTGTGTCTTTCAATCACCTTATACTTAAAATATTGGTATAGTCAACATCTCCATTAGCACATACTTCTTTACAGTGACAGCTTTGTAGTAGTTCTGGTGGCTAGCTAGACTTCCATCTAACTGCAGTGTACTTATTCAAGACCTATTTTCACCTTTTATTATTCTCATGTTCTTGTGTTTGACTGTTTTGTGTGCTACTGGATGCCTAAATTTCCCTCTGGATCAATGATCTATCTATCTATCTAAATACCTAGAAACAAGAGTTAGGAGCAGCCTTAGTGCCACCTCATTTTCATTATATATATTTTTTTTCTTTCTGTTTTGCTTCTGTCATCTAAATGTCACTTTTTTTGTTGCTCATCACCAGGTTAATGAGGAGGGAGAGCATAGACCTTATATTTGTCTGGATGTCATAAACTCTTATGACCTGACAGAATGATTCATAGATGTACTCCAAACACCTGGGGGAAAGTAAGCGGATCATTTCTGTTGTGGCAAAGACATGCAGCATCACTTCCATTGTCTGATACCTCTCACTGTAGGATTCATGCACAGCAACCTGGTTGCTACAAGGCCGGTCGTCTCATCTGGAAGCGCTCCCACCACCAGAGGAGCAGGGCTCGTAAAGGGTGGCTCTGTAAAGCCAACCAGGTTAGACAAAGTCTGGGACTCCACACCAGCAGCCTGCATCTGAACACTTCGGCCTCACGTTGGACGGCTGGTCTAAGCCAACACATGTCTCGGGTCAGGAACACGCTGGACACAGTTTCTAAAGCTGTGAGTGGGACACACACACAACTTCTCTCCAAATTAACCAGACTAAAACCAAACTCTTTAAAGGCTTTGAACAAGGCTGAGGTCAGTGTTGAGTCAACGCCAAAAGCTGAGGAGGGTTTAATCACAGCTACTCCTGCTCCCAACAATGCTGCTCCTCCTTCTACAACCACTACACTCACACCTATTGTTGACTCATCCTCTGCGAGTCCATCCGTTCCTTCAACTGCTGCTGCATGTGATGCAGGTGCTGCTACCTCCACTCATTCTCAAAATTCCACATCAGCGACCATCGCTGCCACAATTGTGACTGGGCGAGAAATTAAGGAGAGAAAAATAAAGCGTGTCGTTCCTCCTGTCAAAGCCAGTTCTTCCATTGTTGCGAACGAAGAGCCTAAAGCTTTATCGAGCGACTTGGAGAACAAGAGCACAACTCCCAAACAACCCACAGCACTATTCCATCCCAGCCCCTTTTCTGTCAACCTGGATGAGACGTACAACTACCTGTCCCATCACATCAACGCATACTTTGGCAGCAGTACCAAGACTCAGGACAAGAAAGTGGACAATGTTGACTGTCCCACTGCTTCCTCTCAGGGACAACAAACCTTTGACCTCATGCCAGTGTCTGATAAAAGAGGCGCTGCTGCTCCAGTTACTCCTCCTTCCTCGAAGAAGGGTCTAGGACACTACCTGTCGTACTCGGCTCCCACTGTGCAAGCCTTCGTTGGCAGCTACATTGCTCCCCTGGTCCCCAAATTCAGGTCAGCAGAGTCCAAGACTGCTGCAGTGGCGGAGAGGAAGATTGAGGAGGCAGCAGTGAAACAGGTTGTGGCCACTGTTAGTAAGGAGCAGAAGGCTGCAGAGGAGAAAGCCAAGAAGCTTCTACATCAAAGGGAAAAGGTGCGTCTATAACATAGCAACATTTAATTTCTAAATCATTCTCTTTTGTATGAATGTGATAGTTAGCATACACTTTTAGTAACTAGTCCTGTCAGTTTCTTAAAGGTGTGCCATAGGATAATTTGTAAACATTCTGTCTTTGTTTTGCAGACACAAACTCTAACTATGTCAAATATGCTCTCTGTCTATGTTTGAGGGAAAATGTATGCACTCATCAGATAGGTCTGCATATTATAGCAGAGAGTCTGCTGTCTACTAGTTGACCAAAGCTCTTGTTTCATATGTCTAATGCAGATGTGCTCCCTGAGTTCTGGGAATCTGTTTTCTAAAATAAGACACTTGCGGAGGCAGAGATTTGGCCAAGGTTTTATTTGTAACACTAAGATCTAACTGGCTGCTTATTTTGGCTGCATATCCTCCAGATTATTGCCAGGGTGAGTGTGGACAATCGGACTCGGGGTCTGGTCCAGGCTCTGCACAGGGCATCAGATGTTAGGGTCTACATCAACAGAGTGGAAGACCTCAGTTACCATCTCCTGGAGTTTCCAGAGACTCGTGTTGTTGCTGTCAAGGTGAGAAATCTGAGCTGCCCTGCATTTTCTTCTCCCCCTTTTTCCCAGAATGCAAGCATCCTGAGGCTTTGTCAGCAAAATGTCTAATGCTGCATCAACTCTTACATTTGGCACAAGCTCACAGTGTAAAGACAGTGTTTACTGCAGCACATTTTTTACACCTACGTACATAAGCGTGTTTATATTTGGATTGAATTACTAAACAGCTGTAGAATGTGAATAATGTAGATACTGGCCTTGTGCTTGTGTTTGGGAATTTTCCCATACCAGGCAAAATGTCAGTTTGTCAGCTGTGGCAACAGCTTATGTTATGCTCTGTTTATTGTCAGAGCCACGCAACTACATGCAGACTGCATATTGTTGCATTTATTTATGTCTCCGCCTTATCTGTGATGGCGTCAGGAACTCACACGGTATTCACCTATTTATACAAATATGAGCAAGCTGACATTCACTTGTGTGAGGAAGGTTAATCCTCTGTGAAAAATCAAGAATAGTGTTGTGTTCAACGTATCACTGAAAGAATAATTTGCATAGCTTTGCAAATGGCAACAGAAATAAAGGACTTCATTGTGGTGACTGATTGACCTGCGTTTCATTTATAGCACAGTAATGATGTGAGAAAAAAAATGTACCCTGACATCTCACGCATTAACTCCTGTCACCTTATTCAGTCCATGGTTGTACCTTTTACTCAAGGTCACAATAATATTCACCATCTCCATTCTTTTTAATGATGACTGTATCATGTGCTTTCATTGAAAAAAATTCTGATTTAAATAAGAACTTTTGAAAAACTTGCCAATGTCCAGTCAGTTTGAGAAAGGCAGCGGGATCATGTGTTTTCTCCAGGATGCAGTTGTAACAGTGAAAGTGATGCATGTGCTTTAAGCCAGCTGTCATTCATTTTTCCAAATGTACATTTTTAATGATTTTGCAACACCACACCTGTATCATCAAACATTTAAGTTCAGTTACTTAAATATGATAATTTATTCATTTATAAAATAACTTTGATTCATGGCATTGGGAGTCCTACCTGAATAATATGTGATGTAACATCTCTGTGAAGGAATCTGTCAATTGTTAGATTAATTTACGTGTTCATCAAATCTTAGATGTGAATCTAAGATGATGCCAAGGGACTTGACATTATCAACCTAACTGATCGTGTCGTTCTTTATTTTTACCATAAATGTTTCATTTCCGTGTCGCTTACAGTTGCAGGACTGTTTTCCTTTTGGTAAATGATAATCCTGAATCTGTGATCAGAATTGCTTGCTTCATTTTTTACATCTACCCAGTGCTTATTTATATGCTTGACTCAAAGCTGTGTTAACTGAATATAAAATGTCTATAGATCCAAAACATATCCAGTTTCTGAAGTGATAAGATGTAGCCCTCTCCTCTCCTCTCCTCGTAGGTTCATGTAGATAAAGCGACAGTTTTGTCAGGGACAGTTTGTCAAACTCAAAAGAAAACTGGCAGAATATATGGGATGCTCTATGACTGTCTGTGAAATACAAAGGAAGATAGTTAAGACAGCAGCATGTAAAATCAAATTATACATTTTAACTGAGGAAGCAACAACATTAAATGACCAACTAACCGAACTAGCCCTGCCATCTCACACTTAAGTCCATGCTCTCATTATTTCCTCTCCCAGCTCCACTTTCCCTCAGTGTGCACATAATCATGATGGGTTGATTGACTGTTTTTCCTTTGCCATGCTGTGTGTGTGTGTGTGTGTTCCTCAGGAGAGGGTCATCCCTTGCCTCCTGCGTCTGAAGCAGGCCAGTGACCTAGGCTTGAGGGCAGCAGTCAGAGAAGCCCTTGCTCTGGTGGGCTATCAGATGCCTGTTAAAGGTCGTGGTGTTCGGATCCTTTCCATTGACGGGGGAGGTTTGAGGTACAAATTCTGCTCTTTTTCTTTCTTTTTTTTACTGTAAGATATAATTCACTGATGTCAACTCCTTTCAAAGTGGAACTAAATGGCTTTTTATTCCAGCTGAGGTCATGTCAGAATATTCTAAAAAGCAATTCACTGCCTCTGTTGGCAGTTTCAGTTAGTGTTGTTGAACTGTTGAGAAACAGTAAGTGTAAAAAGATAAGGATTTATGTTTATTGAGGATCAGATTTCACTCTTTGAACCCAGTTCTGTTGCTCTGGTTATTATCTTATTATTAAGTGGCTCTATGTGTATGTGTCTGTCTTTGTACTTTCAGGGGACTTCTCGCGCTTCAGACTTTACAGAAGCTGGAAACCATGACCGGCAAACCCATTTACAAACAGTTCGATTATATCTGTGGTGTCAGCACAGGTATGTTGTCCTCCTGCCCTAATTCTGCACGTGTGTGGATTATCAGAGTCGCAGCACTGATCGCACACTGACCCATTTTGTGCTCTGTGCTTCTTTTGACCTCAATTTCACCAACATATCCACTCTAATGTCAACCCTGCTGCTGTGCAGTCAATGTAGGCCATGGAGGGTAACGCTGGTTCAAATTGTTAAGCTGCTTAGATGATGAATACAATTACAATATTGATATTTTTTTATCTAAATTTTTCATGATTAATACTTTATTACCTCCACCAAGGAGGTTATGTTCTCATCTGCATTTGTCTGTTAGTTAGCAGTTTTATGCAAAAACTACTTGACGGATCACCGGAAACTTTGTGGAGGGATGTGGAAAGTAGCCTTAGGAATCTTGGTGCGGATCCAGATCAGGGGGTGGATTCAGGAATTTTTAAAGAACATATTTTAACATTTATCTATGAGTGTATTCAATTTGGTGCAGCTTGATTGAATATAAGGGGACTGTTGGACATTGGCGGAGGTATGCGCTCTCCTCAGTGCCATTCTAGTTATTTTAGAAATGGAGTGTATTGTGTTGACTTGTTTGGACACAGATGAATGTATCAAATTGACATTAATTGGTTAAAATAATATATTCACAACCAGAGAGAAGAAAATAAAATTAACCAAAAACTGAGGGACAAAAACTGAAAAAGATATATATAAATAATATTTAAATGCCCACAAGAATGTTAAATAAAAACCAACAGTGATACAACAGAGTTCATCTCTTGATTAAGTTTATCTCAGTTATAACATTTTATTTAATAGTTTTAGGTTAGGAGGGGGGGGTTGAGCTAGAAGCGCCATTTATCTACATTTGGTTTTGTCAGTAGGTCGATATATGCATTTCCTTTTGTATGCAAATTTACCACAAGGGGGTGCTGTGGATTAGTATCCCATCATCTGCCACTTTTCTGTTGTCATTTCACAACAGATTGAGAAATGTTGATTTGTTTTCAGAGAACATTGCTCTTTAATCACCACCAGAAGTTTCTGTTTGTCCTCGGTTCAGTTCTCTCAGTCTTAATCGTCAACAGTCGGAGGTACTTCATTCTTAAGATTTACTGAATGTCGTCAAAGCACGATGTAATTACCCTGCTAGATCAAATCCTGTCCACACATTTAAAACCCATCTGGGCCACATCTGGTCATTTTGATCACCCACATCACTCATGTATAGAATCCAGTTCTGCCCTCACAGGTCTGTGTCGCCTTGTTAATCTCATCAAAGATCCTCAATCAGGGAGACGAAGGAAATTAGAAGCGTTTACCAACAGTATTATAATCATGTTCACTCATTCTGTACTCATCTATTGCTCATCAAAGGTTGATGTTACTCTCAACTGTTAATAATTTAAGGAATTAGCCTTTCATCAACTCCACACCTTAATAGTAACAGAACAATTAGCTGTATTTCCATATTTGTTATCAACATTACCATGTACATCGATGTACATACTGAAGCTTTTAGACTTCATGTTTCCAAAAATGTAATTTTGTATATTGTTTTATTTCTTAGTCGCTGTCCCTCTTTGAATTTTTTTCCTCAGGTGCTATCCTAGGGTTCATGTTAGGTGTGTTCCAAATCCCGCTGAACGAGTGTGACGACCTTTACCGGAAGTTGGGCTCAGACGTTTTTAAGCGGAACGTCATTGTCGGCACGGTGAAGATGGGCTGGAGCCATGCATTCTATGATAGTGAAGTCTGGGAGAACATCCTCAAGTCAGTTCCACTGTTGTTGTGAATTAAGCTTATGTCTGAATCAAGAGTAATTTTACAATGTCAATATAGTAATGTGGTAAACCCATGATGCCTGATTGACTGTATGTAACCAAAACATACAGTAATATTAAACTGTATTGTAGAAATAGATAGACCTTTGACTTAAGCCTCACATCTGCTCTTTGTTTTAAAATGATGTATTTGCTAATTCCTGTGCTGCCTTGTATTTGTCAGTTATGTGTCATAACCCTAACCCATGAAATCAGATTATCGATATTCAAGAAAATTTAAATCACTGTAGACTATAGGCTAGTAGGGAAATTTGGATAAGTGTATTTAAGAATGAAAACCATCACTATATGTTTAAATATGGTGAAAAGTCTTAAAAAGGTCAGTAATTCTGGTAAATGTAAGTGATCCGTTAAACTAATTATGCTGATCATAAAATTATTTCAGTTCCATTAACTCATATGCAGGATGATTTTTTTTTTTTTTTTGTAAGCTTGCAGAAAGATTTCTGTAACAAGTAATCGTACTAACCAAAACTCATAAAGCCAGAAAATAGCATCATCCTCTCTTCTATTCCACAGAGAGAAAATGGGTTCTCAACTCTTGGTGGAGACTTCAAGAAACGCAGAATGCCCCAAGGTGAGCGTTGTAAGAGGACCTGACTCTTTCTTCCCGCTATTCTGGTGCTGACCTGTGGGCCTTCGTTTCATCTTGTTTGCAGGGAAACTACACAGAAAGCTCCTTTCTTGATCTAAGTTTTGTATTTTTGATGGAAAATACACTTAAAAACTATATAAGGCTGCATGGCTAGAGAAGTGTATGTGGTTTCATTTCTCAGCAGACTCCCCTGAGATGTTATTAAATTGATCCGTCAGCGTGTCGGTGTAGAAATTGTTCCTGCATCTTACATCCCAACCGACGTAAAATACTGCTTCAATCACATTATACTGTATGTATTCCCTTTGCCTGTAGGTGGCAGCGGTGAGCACCATTGTGAACCGGGGCACGCCACTGAAGGCTTACGTGTTCAGAAACTACAACATGCTACCTGGGGTGCGTTCACACTACCTTGGCGGCAGCCAGCACCAACTCTGGCAGGCGATCCGAGCCACGTCAGCAGCTCCTGGGTATTTTCAAGAGTTCACCTTGGGCAATGATCTCCACCAGGTCAGTACCATTCTCCACAATAACAGATTTCAGCTGGGACCAGTGCCCCCTTGGCCCCACCCCTTCATCTGATCTGAATTAAATCTGGAATATATCCTGTCAGTATTTGATACAGAAAAGGTGACGTGAAATGACTTGTAGCAGTCGATTTCATAGGATGAAATTCCTGAATTACCACTTGTCTAAACAAAGAAAATATGGGCCGGATTCATTCTGCAGGTTCTCTTCTTTGTCAGCTCTCAGAACTGATCAAACGCCTTCTTACAAAAACTGGCACGTTTGTAAATGTCAGTCGATACTCAACAGAAAGTTGATACTCCATACCTTGATACAGAAATGGATGTGATGTCACACAGAATCAGGATGTGAATTGTTTTACCTGTTCATGATCAATATAACCAAGTAAATGGTCCTGACCCTTAAGTATGTGTGTTTATTTAGTCCCTAGTCATCATTGGAGACCCTCAAACCAGAGGTGAGGTCACTTTTTGACCTGTATCTCTGGAACCATATCACCTATCATCAAACATTCTGGACCTGGGTTCCTCAGCTCAAAATCCAATTAACAGTTTTGGCAGTTTCAGATAATTTATTTTCACTTTGTTTCACTCTGCCTATGAATATTTTATTCAGTTACAGTGTAATGTAACTGTTCAGGCTTATTTTTTTCCTTACTTATTCTCGTTTTCACACCCTCGCTCACATTCACATAGTTCTGCAGTCCTCTCTCTGAGAAATACTGGGCTTATTGTTGGTCTGCCTGATTTACATGTTGTTCAGTCTGTTGATGGTGGAGTTTGAAGGATTTTGAGAAGCCTAGTGAGAAAAATCCTTGGCACAGCCAGAAGGAGGGGAGGATCTCTGTTTCCGTCTGTCAGTGTTTGTTTCCAGTCAATTACGTTTTGACAGGAGATTGAGGGGCAGAGTCGCAATGATACACACTCAGATCTATCTCCAGTAAACAGGTATACATTAGCCATCAGTAACATAACAAAGTGCCAGTCCACTCTACCGTTTTACTGATCAATACGTATGGCTATTTACCTTTTTAAGCAAGGACTTAGCAGATTGCAGGAGAAGTATTATGACATCACATCAGAGACATAGCTTCATATTAGAAAACAAGCATCTTCTCTAAACAGAAGATGCACAGTCCTTTTGAAAGGGAGATTAAAAGCACATAGATAACATACTGGAAATGCCTGCACAATAAGTCATAATATATGATGGGTCACACTTACGGGAATGTATCAGTGGCTAACCTTAGCCTCCTCTTCTCCCTTCCTGTACGAGCGAGGACAAGAAGCAAAAAAAACAAAAACATTTGCCTCCTGTGGCCTGGTAAATTGCAGCATGGCTTTGCATGTATGTCAACTTTCGTGAACGTTAACCCGCGATATTTGCTTGGCATGAATGTTTGTGTGACCATTCCCTTAGATGTCTTCTGGAACATTCAGGTGAGGGGTGCCGCCTGGGTAGAGCCTGCAGGAGGCAGGACATGGTATAAATTCTGCAGAGGAAAGGACTGTTTTTGTTTGCCGCACATCAACATTGGCTAAATGCTGTCAAATCTTGTTTTTCCAAGTTGACATCTTTGTCAACGTCTTCTACGTGTATGGGTCGTGTTTTTCATCCTGAGATATTTGCATTCTTCCAGCTTCACTTCCGTCATGTATTAGAAACGTCACATTCAACTTACTCACTCTGAATTTTCTGGAAATGTTCCTCCTGTATTCTCACATGGGCTCTCTCAGAATTATCTGCACATTTTTACAAGGTGCTTGGCTGAAAAAATATCTGGAAAATGTCCAGAACAACTTACTCGAACATTTGCATTCTCACATATAGCCCCTGCAGAAAATGTCAAGAGAATGACTTCAGTGCTTGTCTGAAAGCAGCTCATGTTCCACTTCTGTTTAAGTATTCTGTTGGTGTAGCTTTGGTTTGACCTGTTGCTTCCAGATCTCAACATCTCCTTGAATGTGACATTCAGAACTTAGATTTGGCAACCAGACCGACAAACACAGCGCAGATCTCGTGTGGCACAAACACATGTGAATGAGCATGTGTTTGCTTCAAAGTCAATATCCCATGTAGACGAGCTCCCAAGCTCTTAATTGGAAGCTGTGTCGGTTGTGTTGGTGAATGGGGAAGTGCAGGAGCAGAGAATGAAAGAGACTGGTTGATTGAAAAACCCACCTGTGGTGGGAGATTCCCCCGCCTGCCATCTTGCGGAGCTCACTCTGCTCTGAGATGCATTAATTATCCCAAATGCAGCACTTCCCTCATCACACACATGTGTTTGACTGCTGCATCTGCCTTAGAAGGAAAAGACAATCTAATTATGCGATGCTATTCCAACCGCTGTTAGTCAGCCGCCAGCAGGAAGCCTCATACTGCGACAAGATGAGACGCCATCAGTAGTTTAATATATTTAACACACTTGACGTGAAGTCAGTCACTGGTGTTTTTATAAAAAATTATTTCAAAAGAAACTTTCACAATGGAAAACATAATGAAAATACAAAAAAAGATCAGTAAGCCCTGATGGTTGTATTCTAGCCGTGACTCATGTTTCCTGTGTGATTTGAGCTCATTTTTTCCACTTTCTAACCTGGTATTTATGGGATGGTTTTTACCTGTGTTCACTCTGCCTTAAGATATTCTGCTATCACTTGTTTGGTTCTGATTCTACAAATGATACAGCCTTTTAAAAACAGAAACACAGATAATAGAGTATAAACATGTTCAAGTAAAAGTTCAGTTAGCTTTTT
Source organism: Hippoglossus stenolepis (assembly GCF_022539355.2). Classification (NCBI taxonomy): domain Eukaryota; kingdom Metazoa; phylum Chordata; class Actinopteri; order Pleuronectiformes; family Pleuronectidae; genus Hippoglossus; species Hippoglossus stenolepis. Next base: position 11,229,699 of record NC_061487.1, on the reverse strand, counting down.
TCCTATTCTAGCATGGATTTAGAATAGAATGAGATCCACATAGATTCAGGGGGTGGTAACGAATGAGACAACATTTCATCAACTGCACCAGTGTCTCCTGCTTCTGTCAGGTCATAGCTCAAAGAAATTAAACATCTTGAATTCTGGATTTAAGATATTTAGAGGAAAAAACTACATCAAAGCCACTGAAACTCATAAATAGAAATGTAAAAGGCAATGCAGGAATTGACAAAAACAGTTTCATTAAATTAAACAGAAGCGTCTGTTGTTGCAGTTAGTTTGCGAGAAATTAGATTTTCGAGGAGATGCTGATATCAAAATAGGAAATTTTACATTTCAGTGATAAAGCAAACACTTATTCATCCTGATTTAAATTGGTATTAGCAAATGTCATTTTTGATGAGGTTTTAAACTTAAATATGACTGAACAGTGTAACGCCAAAGAACATAATATACAATACAATGAACTCCTTTTAATAAACCACTTCATGCAGCATTCTGCCACTTTCCTCTCCTTGTGAGCCTCTGGCCAGATGCAGAGTGCCTCCCGGCCTGATGACTCAATCTACTGGCTATTTGAAACTGGTCGTGAGCATAGCATGCTGTCTGTGTGATGTCAGGATTCCCTGAAGAGAGAGTCATCTCCCTCTTTTCCACAAACGCCCACAGAGTTTTCCACTTAATTTAAGCTCCAAACAATCACTCTTTTGTGCGGGGAGCGCAGGAGAATTTTCATGCCATGTGCTGAGCGAATGCCCGAGTTCTCAAGCAGCGTTTCAAGAAAGTTCTGATTGTTCTGTGATTCCGCTGGAAGAGAAATCTGTCTGACGATGATCCAGAACTTTAGATTCACACTGGGTACACTGGGGAAATTGTAACTTGGAGCAAGACCTTTTGAAGCAGAGCAGACACGGTTTTATCAAAGTCTCACACTTGCAACCGCAGCCATGGAGGGGATGCCGAAGCAAGGGAGGGAACAAGAGAGAAAGAGTGGAAACATAGAGGAGATGAAGGGAGGGAGGAGGTGCATGTTCCACATTAAGGCTTTCTCAGTTATCTCTACTCTAACGAACACAGAAGTAGAGGACTTGAGGCGTTTTGACAATGGATGTCGGGGCATGAGTGGAATAGTGAGGGGGGCCCAATATTTTTTTTTTCAGCCTGGTTGCTATGGCTTCTCCTGAGGCACTGGGGAGGAATGAGCGCATGTTTCGTGCCCACTTCTGCCAACATTTGATGGGAGGCGTCGGATCAGTGGGCAGTCACCCTCAGCACAGCTCTTGAGAGCCACAACAAGGCTTCACACTCAGCAGAAACACTTCACACAGCCAGAAATAAACCAAAATTTATTTTATCAATAATGAATGAGTCATTAATGAGTCTAGGAAAATCAATGTGGCAAATATGGCTCCAAAATGGATTGATTGTGTGTGAAAATAGAAGTAAAAGTGTCTCACAAAATTAAGTACCGTTCCAAAAGAGCAGTTCTTTTTTTTCCTCTGACTCATTGTTAAGGTCAATTCAGGCAACGTTATTGGTCATATATTACACAGGTGGTGGATTCAGAGAAGTGACAGACAAGATAAAGCTGAGCTTTGAGCCACATCCTCATTCCTGCTCTCTCTCCTCCTGAGTTAAACCCTGAGAGCTCGGCCCTGGAGGCTGTTGGAGGACGGAGCTCAAACCTGTGAGCCCTGCTGCAGACAGACTCGGGCTCTTGGTCCCCTGAGTATAAAGTCATACACACGGATTCTGTCATCGTCACATTAACTCGGTTTCCTCGACTGAGTAGTCTTTTGGTTCTTTTGCCAAGAAATGTTTTCTCAGATACACTAACACTTGCTTGGGGATTTGGTCAGTCCACTGATTATTTTTGACTGGCTGCTGTACAAAAGCTTCCCTGAATCTTCCTGTCCGGCTCAGAGTGCACCACACAGGCCTCTCTCTCAGTGGCAGATCTAGGATTTTTATAAATCAAGGGCCAAAAGGGACTAGCCATAATTTACACATGTCCAACATCCGTCCACAATTCCTCGTTCAGTTAAATGCACATTTAAGTCATTTCATATTGACTGTTAGCTCAATAGCTTTAAGCAAAGCCACACATCATTGAATGTATTTTGTAAAAGCTCATTGTGTTCTTAAAAAACCTTAAATTCTTAACACATTATTAGATTTGGTATTGTAAGAAAGTGACTAGTTTATAAAATAAAATAAAAGACTATTGACATTACAGGTTTTCTTCATGGGCCAATCAGTTTTCAGCTTGGGCCAGTAGCCCCCTGGCCCTGCCCCAGGATCTGCCCCTGCTTTCACTGCCGTGGCTCCAGATGAGGTTTCTTGTATTAAATCTCCGCTTTAAACCTTGCATTGTGATGTATTGTTATCCAGGTGGCCGTTAAATTGCCTCTGGTAAACAGCACAGCAGAGAAATTAATGTCCAGAAGAGGAATTAATATGATGGACAGAAAAAAATATGCTTTCTAATATGAAGTTGTCAAATATGCAGATAATGTCTCAAGGGAATTTAAACTGAGTAAACATAAGCGTAAGGGGGGTTTGCATTAATTGCTGCAGTTTAACCTGAATGGCTTCAGCCGTCAGAGATGACTCATTGTTTCAATAATGGCTGTACATGTGTGGTCATGAATTCTAAAAATGTGTGGGAAAAGATAACTGTGCGCAGTAGATCTCAATTGCTTTGCCGGCCTGGGGGCAAAGCTGGCACTTGCACACATGGGTCCCTCGTCTATTGACAGCCTGGGAAGACGGCTTGAACCACAATGTGACCTTTGGGGCCTATAAAGGAAAAAAAGGCAAAGAGGAGAAGTGGTCGACGTAATTGCATAATATGGCATGAAGATCTCTAACTTGACCCGGCCGCCACTTGAGAGTGACACTCAACACACTGACACCTTTGTCAGTCGCATCTTCACTGGTGACAGTTGTGGTCTTTCATGTGGATTGCACGCTATGTAGGCAATTCATCTTACTCAATGAGAAGATTTATGTTTTTGATCACATAGATGGCAACGGAGAAAGCTTGTTTTTTTGCAAATATAATTTTAAAGTCATAAGAGTGCATACAAGGTGCCTGATTATCTACTTAATCGACAGAATGCTGTCTCTGGAAAACACAGTGGCTATTGTGACAGACATAATTATATGTCTGTGATATATGTGATGCTTCCCTAATTACTCATTTGAGAGAGGGGACTCTCATTGGCAGCGTCTTTTAATAAATCATGACAGAGCTCAGTGCCCTTCAGTCATGCTCTGCCAAAGTAGCCAAAGAAGAAATTGTAAAGACTACAGCTGCTCATTGGGGCTGTGATGTAAAAGCTACACCAGATGCATGTTAAGGGCTCGCCTCTTTTAGATTTAAGCGAGCGCTCCTTTTTTCCTCTGTGCCGTGGCCACTCAAAACGACCTTCGCAACGAGGCGCCGCTCCAGCTTACCCACGGGTTAGAGAGGGAGAGAGATGCGGAGGCAGTCTAAATGAAGAGGATGAAGTTTGTTGTCCCAGCTAATGGGAGCTGACACACACTGGGGCGTGAAATGACTTTTACTGATCACGACGATAGCACCTCGTTCCTATTCAAATCAGCACTCCTGCTTTAAGACAGCTTAAACTGGCACAATGAAGATAAGCTCCCATGAGTTAATGACAACCGCAGTGCAAGGGACCTATAAATCATGCTCGTCTTCATTTTGTTTATATTTATAACTGCTCATGTGATGGAGTAGTTTTTATTTCAGAATACGCTGTTTGAAGTTGTTCCTTTTTTAAAATTATGTTTCAATTTAATTGGCCATCTGACGAAGTGAAATATGTTCCCAAAGGTGCAGGAGACCTAATTATTTGAAAACTTGCTTTGTTTGCGAATAGAAAATGTGGGCAGCTCATTTGTGAATCCGCCATTAGACCCTGAAGGGAGAGAGCGAGGTCAAATGAGCTCTGATCCTCCAGAGTATCAACAAACAGGCTCCACTGGAATCAAGAAACCCTGTTTGAGGAAACCATTAAACCTTTCAGGAAGCCTGAATTCAAACGTGGTATTCCAGAAGTGTGTTTCCTCTCCGAGTCTAGGGTTAAACATCAGTCAGGAGTGTACCCTGCCTATGTTGCCACATGGTATTATGCCTCTGTGCCAGTGACGGCCAGTGGCCGGAGGCATTATGGTTTTGGGTTGTCTGTCCATCCGTCCGTCCAATTCTTTGGTAGGTGATATCTAAAGAATGCCATGAGAGAATTTCTTCAAATTTGGCACTAATGTTCAGTTAGATTGACGAGTGAACTGGTGAGAATTTGGTCAAAGGTTAAGGTCACTGCGACCTTACAAAACACATATATGATCTTGTGAATATAACATCTCAAGAACACCTTAAGGGACTTTCTTCAAATTTGGTCCAAGCATTCACTTGGACTCCAACATGAAGTGAATAGAAGGTCAAAGGTCAAGGGGATGGTGGTGTATTGTTCTTGTGAACATGATATGAAGAACACCCATAGGTAGTTTCATTAATCTTGCACAACGTTCACTTGTACTCAAGGATGACCTGATTAGAATTGTGACCTCACAAAACACATTTTTGCCTCGTGAACATGTTATCTAATCTCGAAAGAATCCTTTTCAAATTTGAGACAAATGTTCACTTAGACTCAGATTAACTGATTAGACCTGGAACAAATTTTATGGAGACTGAAACTGCAATGGTTGGTCGTCAGTATTTCTAGTTTGCACTGTGTGATTGAGTCATTGTAAAATACAGGCAGCGTTACAGCTCTAAGTCCTTATAAATGGAAGTGACCTTTGCTTTGCGTCTCGCTGAGTATTTGACGGGCCACTTAAGTTTGTCCGTGTAGTTTGCAAAGCTCATTTGCAGTTTTTCCTAAGTAGATCAATGTTTCTAACCTCTTCATCCAAACATACAATGACCTCAAGAAACCCTTGAGTGAGAATGTGGCAGGGGACCAAGTGTGGATATATCACTGAAAACTTGTCTTTAAAGAGCCACGGCAGCTGCAGCATCTGCCAAACTGTTCTCACTGTATTTTTGAGTTCGGTACCATCTCTGACAAGGAAGCTTGTTTGGTCTTGACAGCGATGGAAGGAGATGATGGATGCAACTTGCAGTATCTCCTAAATAATTGATTCCTCGGAAAAGTTCTGAGCGCCACACACAAAGAAAAATCCCACCAGTCTTCCAGTGGCACCACAAATCTTCCTCGCTGCCACACACCAGGCTTTCCTCCAAGGGCTCGACTATAATCACCGGCTCTGAATTGCTCGAGCAGGTGCACTGAAATAGAGACAAGTTATAGTATTCAGTATTCCCCAGCTCACAGGAGCATTGTGCAGTTGGCTTCTAATGTTACACGGCTGGGCTCTGTGCGTAAGGCCGGTCACTGTGCCTGTGAAACTTGCCCCCAGCTATCAGCACAAAGGAGCCATAACTGGGCCCAGACTGCTGCCGTAATTTCCACTAAGTTCAGAAAATGAAGCCCCTCACAGAGCTCCGAGAGATCAGAACTGTTTCCAGCTGGGTTCATCTGATGCTCTTTGTGCTGCAAGTCACTCTAAGGCTCTTTTAGGAGCAACTGCAATCCAGGCATTTTCCTCTCTTTTCTCTCGGCCCGGTCAGACACGCTTCTGGTGCAGAATGACGTGCCGCTGCTTTGTGGCAGAGTAAAATCATCTTTTTCCATCTCAGCAGGTGAGATTGGTGCTCTCACAAGAGATTCTCCATAAAGTTAATGTAGGATTTTTAGATTATCATTTCAATACATTATCATAGCAGATCATTTATTTACAAATCAAAGAAAGTTCTTCTATCACACACTTTGATTTATAGGGACTGGAGCCATTTATGTTTATAGTTTTCTGATTTCTACCTGCATTTTTAGCCATTAAAGCAGCATGGATGAAATTGCAGGTTCATCCTTTTGGTTCAGATTTAATATTTCAATGACTGTTCATCCAGGTTTGTCTTTTACCCAGAGAATACATTTTAGTGACTGTGGCGACTCTTAAGCCACGTTTTGAACACAGGAACTGAGACTCCTTGCGTTTCCACCGCAAGGAACAGGGTCTGAATAAAGTTCTGGGTAAATCTTTTCAATGCACAAAAAGTAATTTCCATCAGCTGTAAATAAACTTGTGTCAATGGAAGATGGATAAACGGTAAACATTATACCTGATAAACATGAGCATGTTAGCATTCTTAATATGACCGTATTATGAAGATGTGAGCATGCTTACTATAGCATCTTTCCTTAGCATTTTATTATGGCTGCCTCTAAGATATTCTTGGGTCATTTCATTCACCCTTAGAACCCTGAAAGAATATTTGAATGTGCCATAGTTTTCATATAGAACTGCAATATTAAAAGTGACAAGTCATTCAAAAAGCATCTGCGATTATCATTACTTGATGCAGTGCCTCCAGTCTTACCACAATACCCAATCTCTTTTGCAATTTATTTTCCTGGTCTTTGGGTTGATGATACAATTTTGCAGTCCATCTCCCCAGATGATTAGCAGACCTTTGCCTCTATAGGCAGCCCTTTATATTTTCCGTCACGCTGTGTGCTCTCATATATTTCTATAGAATGGTAGTTAGGCTGCTACACTGCTGAAGCGCACTGTAAACATGGGATGTTCCCTCCCCCTCCTGCCCCAAGCCTCAGCGTGTATGAATCCATGTGACATACGCTGCCAGAAACACAAACCCACATTATTGTATGCATTGACTAAGCAGGCATTCGCTTTCGATCAAACATGCACACTCACACTCAAATAAACAAGCACTCGTCCCCCTGGAGTGTCCCGAGACCCTTGGGGCCCCGCAGCTCCCACCCCCCCAGCCTGGCCTCTTTAATGAGGACTGGCCCCTGTGTGTTTGATCCTGCTGCCAGCTCGCAGCCCTGCGGCCCCTCAGCCTCATGCCTATTCAACAATCCCCACAGCCTCACCAGTACACTCCCCCATCGCCTTGGGTACACTATGGATCCAAAGCAAAAGCACTCCTGGGTGGTTGTTCGATATCAAAGCCTGTCTGACTGAAAATGTGAGGGGATGGGGAAATAAACAACAATTTAGCTCTGTGCTTTGTAGACTTACAAGCAGCTCTGGAACTGCACATTGAGCTGTGCTTTTAGTTTTGTCAGATGCTCTTTAAAAATGTCATCTGTCAACTGTTAAAATCCAGGAAAGGTTTTAGGTTTCGAATGCCAATTAATTGGTTTCACCAGGACTGTGGTCTTGGCATAAAGCACCATTCAAAGCCTTTTAATGGACTCTCTAACATGGCACTTCTTCTGTTTTGTGCACAGGATGGAGGTCTGCTGATTAACAACCCCACAGCACTGGCTGTCCATGAGTGCAAGTGTTTGTGGCCTAACACGCCCTTGGAGTGTGTGGTCTCGCTCGGCACAGGTCGCTTTGAAAACCCCGGCAAGAACAACACCACCTACACGAGTCTGAAAACCAAAATCACCAATGTCATCAGCAGCGCCACCGACACTGAGGGTAAGTGACTGCAGAGTCTTAAAGATGCATTGGGTAATTTAGAGTTTCACAAATCCATATCAAACTGACCTAATAAAGACTTGGTTGAGTCTTTATTGTCTGCCTTCTAAAAGTACACAATGTATCTTTTTTTTTAATTAGAAAATCTAGTTGTATAAATCTAGTCGATGTAGTTTTGCTTTTTGTTGACAAAATAGTGTAAACACCTTGAAAAATACATTTAAACTTAAAGGGCACACTACTGGATTTACATATAACTAGAATGTCACCAAGAAGACCACATACCTCCACCAGGGGAACAACAGTCCCAATATGAAACCACATTTAGAAAGCATTCCCTAAACATTCCTTTTTTTTTTTTTTTCATGTAGATTCATAAATTATTCTCTGAGAAATCAAGGAAGATGTTGAATAACACCCTATCTCACAACGTTAAAGACATTTTTTTAATTCCTGGATACACCCCCTGATGTGGATCCACACCAAAATGTTCCCTGACCCATATTGCATTCGACAAAATTTCGTGGTAATCTGTCCAGTCGGTTTTTGATCCTGACAGACAGAACAGACAGACGAAAACAAAACCCCCTAAAGATCTGTGTACTTGTCATGAGGAGAAGTAACTAAAACAAACTGAAAATAAGGACAAACAAGTCCTCAGGGTTATCTTGGCTTGAACACTGTAAATTCTTAGTAGAAAGCCTGTTCTAACTGGAGTTCGAGGGTGTGGGTGTTTAACGAGCAGAGAAGGTCTTACAAAACATTCACTTGGCTGCATTATAGGAATTTTAGGATCCATTTGTGTCTTGAGCTTCAAGGGACTATAATTCAGGATGTGTCATGCTCTGCTACTTTTCCACTATTGATCATTCTATAAACTGTGTCTTGTAAATCCTTAATAGATCTGCAAAAATAGCTCATATGTGGTTGATTTAATCTGATTAACTGTACAGTAGCTCTGCCACATTATAGGTCAGCGTTCAATGCATCATAATTGTATTGTTTTCTCGTTAAAGTAGACAAAAATAGGGAAACTCTCCGTATTTTGTTGAGGGAAACAGTCTCATCACCTATTATGTGAGATGAAACTCTCCAATAGGAATGAGCTCCACAGTACATTGATGAATGGATGGCTGTAAATAGATGGTATGCAACCTAATGTCACCCTCTGGAATTGTTATGCCACCACGTTGGTGACAGCCAGTGGCTGAAGGCTTTATGTTTATAGGTTGTTTGTGCGTCAATCCCTTGTTATTGTTCTCTCAAGAACGCCTTGAGGGAATTTCTCTAAATCTGGTTCAAACATTAACGTGGACTCAAGGATGACCTGATTTGAATTTGGAGGTCAAAGGTCAAGGTCACGGCCGCCTTACAAAACATGTTTTTGGCCTGTTGAACATATCTCAAGTCTGCTTTTAGAGAATTACTTCAAATTTTGACCAGTTGTCATTTAGACTTAAATTTCATTGGTCAAAGTTCACAATGATCTCATATGAGTCTGGGGGGAAAAAAAAATTATGTTGATAGAATCTGCACTGGATGATGGAGGCAGGACTGTAATTTTAGTTATTCAATGTCGAATTTTGTTTATATAATTTTTTCTGCTACTGAAGATTAAATCATTGCACATTATAACCGGATAAATGATGTTTCTGCATCATTTCTTAGAGTATGATTGAGGTTTTGATGTCATTAGTGCAGGAAATGCTGTTCTGCAGAGTGACTCTGTTCTGGATACGTCCCATTGTGGCCCTTTACAGTGGCATCAGCCTCCTCCGTCTCCTTATCACCTCTGGACACGGACACCTCTGCTGTGCCTAAATTTGGCTCGGTCTCCTCCCTGTTGTTGCTGCTGTGGTACAGCGTGTGACCTAGATGCTTCTCTGTGCCTGCTACTCCTGTATTTGGGATTAAACTCTCCCAAGCCTTTTCAAAGCACTTTGTTATTTAGAAACAGCAGATTAGCAAGAATGTTTCCAAAGCTCCCGCCCCCGTCCCAGCCTCCTTCTTTGTCTTAGGTGTTTTAGTGGAGCTTTCTTTGGTAGTTTTTTCTTACTCCTGTTGAGGGTTTAGGACAGAGGATGTCACACCTTGTTAAGCCCTATGAGACCAATTGTGATCTGTGAATATGTGCTATACATATAAAATTTGACTGATGATTGATTAATTGATTATAAAAAAAGTAAAAGTTGATATAATATCTTCAGATGAATTACTGCCTGAGTTTCCAGCCAGTTTTAACAGAATTCCTCTGAACTGCTGTGGGAACATACAGGACTCGCAGTCAACCCATATCACCCCAGCTATTTGTTTGCATTTGTATGTTGATGATATTAAACCTCTCAGATGAAAACAGCCATGACAGACAAGCCAGACAAGCCAGACATTTCCACTTGTGTAACCTCACACATTTCAGCCCTAAGCGCTTACTCTGGAACATGTAATGCTGTCAAGGCACTGACAGATAAGCTTTGACTTGACATGCCCTGTTCACTGTTAACACAGTGTTTGAATGTTTGTGTGTATTATAAAGTTAATCGTCTGTTCATAATTTAGTTTTTGTGGCCTCACTCTCACCTCTCTTGCTTCCCCCAGAGGTCCACACCATGCTCGACGCCTTTCTCCCTCCTGACACGTATTTCCGCTTCAATCCATGCTTGAGCGAAGAAATTTCCATGGATGATAACCGACAGGATAAGCTCAGCCTAATGCTGGACGAGGGCGTCCACTACCTGGAAAGGAACGAGGAGAAGCTGAAGAAGGTTACCCGCATCCTCGCTAGAGAGAAGAGCTCCGTCCAGAGGATGACGGAGTGGGCGAGGCTCAGAGCCGACATGTATAATGGTCCCTCCTTTCACTCTAAGGTGTAGATCCAACGTAAGCCACTTTTACTTCACATGGAAACATGTCCTTTTATTCTAAATTGCCTAGAAGAAGTCTTGTCACCATGATTAGTGTGCCAGACTTGTTGACTCCTTGTAGCTTTGAAGAAAAACGTGTAAACACATGAGTAGGTAATGTATCCAACATGCCAACACTACCTTCATCACTCACGCAACACTACCTTCATCACACACGCACATGCAAACTCACTTACAACAGTAAGTGAGTTTCAGTTTTTTTGGCAGAAAAAAAGCATCTGTTTGCCACTGTGGTTTGGCAGCTTTCAACTTACCGTCGCTTTCAAAGACGATGTGTCAAAGGATGTTTGGATTTGGGAAATCCGTGAGAGGGATTCACTAACAGCCTCACAAGCAAATTCATGTTGTATGATTTAAAGGAAGAGTTTAACATTTTTGGGCAATGTGCGTATATTTACTTCCTTGCCAAGAGTTTAGATGACGAGATCAATACCACATTCATGTCTGTACAGTGCGTATGTAGCAGTCCAAAGACTTGCAGATTGGGGATTAGCTTGATTAGAGATTCTAAATTGAACGTAGGTGTGACTGTGAAAGTTGTTTATCTCTGCATGTTGGCCCTGTGATGGACTGGCGACCTGTTCGGTGTCAACTGGGGTTGGCTCCAGTTCCTCCGCGACCCTCAAAGGTTAAGCAGTATAGATGATGGATAGATGATTGTATGTGAGTATGAAGCTGCTACCTTAGCTTAGCACATACTAGAAAGGGGAGGGGGGAAGCTAGCCTGGCTCTATCCCGAGCTGTATACATGAATCCAGTCAGACTCAGCTACCCCCAGCTGTGTACAGAAACGAGACTGGAATCGATCCTTGCATCTAACTTTCAGCAAAAAAGCAATTTTTTTTTTATTCCTAAAAGGAAATAAAAAATGTAAGTTTGTTTAAGTATATTACCTAAAATGTTGATCTATCCCTTGATATAGCATAACCTACTGTAACATGTTACGGTAGCATCAAGGATTTCTTGACTGTTGAACAATTTTCTTTCCATTGGAAGATTTGTTATGAAAACCAAATTCATAAACCTGTGTTTGTACAGAAACAATATATAGATGGGATGTATCTGTGTTATTTAAAAGGTGTATTTGTTAGGCTTTGCCAGCATATAAAAACAAGAATGTAAAGAAAGAACAAGAGAGGAATAATATGTTTGTAAATGGTCTAATCATGGTCAATGATTTCACAGATGTAAGGACACAAATTTGCACGTCAACTGGTCGATTATGTGATTGCATATTGATCAGTCTAACAGCTGTACCACTTCAATCTTTACTGTATTACACGTTATATTTAGATTTTATGCACAAAGGCAAGTCAGTTTCTAAGGGTGTACGTTGCAAATATTTGCTGTAATTAATGATTATGTATAAATAGCATATATATATATGTATATACACATATATATATAAAGTATTAAGAGATATCATAATGGAGCCCACCTGTCATCAGGATTTACTTTTATGTGTTATTTTAACCCTCAAAAGTATTTTAGTTCAGTTGTTCCAGAAGCTTTTACCATTGTGTGCTTGATTATATGGTTTTATGGATTCCCCACAGGCTATGCACATTTTCTGCTCCTTCTTCAGAGTTCACTCTCTCTTTAATGCCTCTTCTCAAAAGCCTCTTTCACCCTCTCTACCTTGAATGCTGTGTTTCAGTCCCCACTCTGCTGTACTATAGCGTTTATTCGAATCATACAGGTTTTAGCTGGAAGACTGACTCAAGAGAGATTTGTGCGTATTGATTTGTCATGGCTGCAAATGATCCTGTTAAATAAACCAGAAAAAAGCACTGCATATGTTCGTCCCCACGTTTAACCCGTTCAGGTACTGTTCAACTCAGATATTGTCCAGATTAATGTAATTCCACTGTTCTCATGCTTGACGTTGTATGTAATTAAAACCCATCACTGAACCTCGCTGCATCTCGCCTCTAATTATGTGAAGATTAGCTGATTGGGATCTGAGGGAAGCTGCTGCGGATCATCACAGGAAGGAGGCATGTGCGGATATCAAGTCGGCAACTTGTTCTCACAACTGCATAATTACTCAAACAGAGATCTGCTCTGATACGCATCCTTACTAAAATTTCCAACGTGCTTTGCTTGATTACCAACAAATTGTGATGAATGAAAAACCTGACTGCAGGCACATCTGGAACTGCCTGTGTCTGTCGTCCTTCTGAGTGTGGTTTTGTGTGTGTGTGTGAGGTAATGTGTGCATTTTTTCAGGGGATGGTAATTTGAAGTCCCGTCCCTGAGCTGTCCATCATAAAAGAGAGGACAGTGAGATGAGATGTGTGTGCAAGGCTGTGCTCAGGCACCTGGGTAACGGCCCTGGCCGGTGATAGATCACATTTCCCTCCAGCATAAACACTTTACACCGGCAGAGCTCTCCGACAACTGCTTACACGCATGAAAACACTGCGATGGCCGCAGAAGGTAGAGGACAAACAGGATCAACAGTATGTTCTGCAGAGGAAAGAATACATAGTGTAGGTCATTTATTTATGTTGTTTTTATTAGGAATTTAACAGCAATACAAAGCAAACCGTAGAAGTAGACAGTGACTGAATATACAATGAAAAGAGTATCCTGCATATTTTTCAGTCTAAACACAACAAAGTAAAGGTTTAAGGAGTTGTAACTAATGAATACTTATCAGTTTAATTATTCCACAAAATTCTGATCTTTTCATAGATCTTTGATTAACATCCAGTAACTGAGAATAACTATCACCTCTTGATGAAGAGCCTTATTCTCTTGTCATCTACTGATTTATTAAGGATCAATTTTTGAAAATTATTATATGTTCTTCAGTCTGTTCTGTTTTAAATCTACAGAAGCAAAGAGGCATTACATTTTTGAGAACAAAAGGAAGTTGTTCCGTTATTTGTTGACAACTTTTCTGACACCAAAGCACCAGAATGATCAACATACAGCAATTTAGAAGTTCTTTTGTTCCTCTGTAATTAATGCGACCTAGCGGCTTTAAAAGAAGATATCACATTATTTGACACCTATAACCGATCAACCACTCACCAGTACGGTAACACAGTCCATCTAATTACAGAATTAAGCTGCAAATAAGAAATGACCAGGCTATGTTTACACCCGTGTCTCTGTGTTGGTTTATTGGTTAGCAGGATAACGCAAAAACTACAAAACTGATGGGGCCTGGGTCTGGAGAGAACCCAATTCATTTTGGTACAGATGTGAAAAAGGGGCAAATCTTGATTTTCTTTTTCTCACTTTCTAACTGTATTATGATGGAGGAGGTTATGTTTTCATCTTTGTTTGTTTGTCAGCATCATTACACAAAAACTACTGAACAGAATAACACAAAACAACATGGGGAAGGATGTGTTATGGGTCAGAAAAGAACCCTTTATATTTTGGTGTCGGTTTGGATCAGGGGGTGGATCCAGGATTATTTTTTTCACTTTCCTAGAGTGAGGTAAAATGTTTTTTCAACACTTTCCCTGTTTTCCCAGGGAAAATCAGCTTTGGTTAGAAGACTGATATTTATAGCTGTGTGAAATTTGGTGCAGCGTGAATGAATTTAACGGGACTGTTGGACCTCTACTGAGTGCTGTTCTAGACAGATTATTTGTTAGGAGGATTATGCCAAAACAACTAAACTGATTTCCATCAAACTTAATGGAGGGATGGGGCCTGTATCTGGGAAGAACCCAATAAATTCTGGTCTGGATGTGGATTAGGGGTGAATCCAGGATTTCACTTGTTAATTTAACCTAAATTATTTATTTGCCATAAAAGATAGTTATCAGACCACCAGTTTATTTTACTTTCAAATTTTAGTGTTCAGCATACTCCACAGTGTTGGGGGGGGATGAGACAGAACAAAATGCTTTGGTTTGTGATACAAGCACAAATATAGTAAAAGAAAATAAGCAAAAATTGTTTTTGATCTACAACTGTTTGCTGTACTTGTAACTGAAAAAGAAAATCCACAAATCATGGTCCAAGGAGTCAAATAAACAATGGCTCCTGTTTATCCAACATCAACACAGGTGCTCCATGTAGTGTAACTATATCAGTAGACTCATGTCATGCAACCCCTCTGTGTTAACATGATTAGGCAGCCAGTAAAGGCCGCTCCTACTCAATGTGAGGAAGTTCTAATGTAATTAAACAGCAGACTGAGAGAGGAAATGCATTCTCCACTGATGTAAACAGATCTGACTCATGAACTCGTCCCCCGGCAGTGATCACATCACATAATTTGATTTCTTTTGCACCTTTGGCCAGAACTCCACACTCTGAATAAGGATCTGTCTCTACAGTCCATGTCATGCGGATCTCAAGGGGGTTTCAACAAGTACCTTGTTTTCCCATCTTTGTAGTTATGTAACAACAGTTTATCCTCAGGGCGGGTGCTACTCAATTACACCTCACATTTAGCTGCAGCAAATAAACCCAGCTCATTAACACTCAATTAGTTTTTGAGCAAGTGGCTGATGGTGAGAGTTGATATCAGGGGTTTAATTTAAAAATATGATTGGTATTTTTAACATAAAGTATCAGAAACACAAGTGATAGAAAACAAAACCTCAGAGACCATCAACTAGAACGGCCCAACAGTTCCCTTAATTAATTAAATTCACTAGATCCAGATTTTTATTTTGCTCAGCACCAAATTGCACAATCTCATAAAAATCAGTTCCCTAAACACGTGGTATTTTTTAAAAATCAAGATCCATGAATTATTCTCTGAGAATAAATAAAAGACACTCTATCTTACAACATAACAGAAAGTGAAAGCTCTCTGCACCAAATTCTTGGGGGGGCTGTGGCTGTGGGGGGAAGAGCGGTCATCCTTGACATCAGGGACATCAGCCCTGCTCAAAGAGAAAGTGCTGCACAATGATGCACTGTTTATGAATGTGTGTGAATGGAAAAAATCTGTACTGCAAAGCTCTTTGAGTGGTGGTCAAGAAGAGAAAAGCTCTATATACAGACTGATCTACCTGAAGAAAACCATGTTGACCGTTTTCTGACCATTTTTCTCATCCAGACTCGTTTAGGTCACAGACGAGTTGATGTGTCGCTGCCTCTTGAGCAATCATCTTAATTACATTCTGTCGTGTGTGAAGCACCATACATTTGTTTTTGCTATTGTAGCGTGGGAGTGTTTAAGATTACAGAGAAGAATATCTGAGAAGATGAAAGGGGGGGGGGGCCTGTTCAGTTTGATGTAAGCCCCCCCGGCCCCAAAGTCTCTTGATACGCCTCTGCATTTATACAACAGATAAAAAAACGGAGTTCTTATTTAGTATAATCAACGCAAGGCATTCTGAATATTGTGACTCATTAAGAGACATTATATGATAATGTGAACATATTGTGGCTTTAATGTTGTCTCAGACTGTGAGTTGATGTAAACTCTGACTGTGAGCCTGGTGATCTGTGTTGATTCGGTGTTATTTAATCACCACCTCTGATGGGAACGAGGCCATTTCATGGTTGGCTTGCTGTTGCTGCATCTGTTGTCTTCTCTGCTCTGAAACGAATATAAAGAAAAAAAACAACTGAGTCAGTGAATAAAATCAGGCCAAGTGATGACTGTGTCTCTGCCGCACAATAGCCACAGCACGTTTTTGGCATGTCAGCGAGTGAGGATCCACCACAGTAATGGGCACAATAATTGGAGTTAGCAATGCGGCAGAGACGACAGTCTCTTCTGGTGGGTTTTTACATTTCAACACAAAGCCCTGACGAGATTCACTACTTGCAGCGTGCTAACTTAGTCTCCAAGGTGCTGTATCCATGAACTTGTGTATATCCCTCAGAGTATTTTGTGGATAATATGCATGGGGGAAATTAGGAGAATATTTTAATGAGATTCAAGAGGTATTCAGACATATCCGGAGGCAGTCTGAACCGAGAAGCGAGCACAATTACTGTTCCTCTCAGCTCAGTGTGGAGCTGAGCAGGAAGATGTGAGCAAGAATCCCTATGTCCCTTCATTTGATGATGAGGGAAACTGCTGCTTTCCATGCTGGGGTATTACGTCCAGCAAATGACCTTGACCATGTGTCAGCATCTCTTTCTCTCTGTTGTCAGTCGTTCTTCAGTACATGTGCTGTGGAGTAAAGCAGAATGCCTCAGGAAGTGTGTCACAGAAAAATAAGAAAGATGGAGCACTGGAGAAAGCCAAACAATGTTAAGGGAGATCACGGGTTTTACCCTTTAAAATGCAATTTGTTGTAGTTCTCAAGGCTTCTTATGATGAACTGCATTTCAACATGTCTCCAAACGGTTATTAACTGTAAACGCATTTCCATTTATCGTCAGATCTGTGCCACAGCCTAATTTTAGCTAATCTCCGTCAACCATGCAGCCTCCGGATGGCAACTCAAATCAGAAAGCCTGTCTTCTTGCCAAAACCAGGCTTATCCCAGTAATAACTGCATCACTTGCTGTCTGTGTTTGATGCTGTGGCTGCAGATGGCTACCATGGCTAAGCCTGGGATAATGCGTATGTGTGTAACATGCACTGAGTTGAGGAGAGCGTGGCAGCCTGAACTAAGAGCAAACCGTTGCTTTTTTAAGTCACATGACCTCATCGTGCAGAGTCTTGGTTCATACCACACAGCTACATGTGTGATTATTGCTGCAGCTGGCTCTAAGAGTGAAAATGGTACCAGGACATGCAAATGGATGGAAGCAAGTAAGGCCCAGGACATCTGGAATGAAGTCCAGTTTCCAAAAGGTCATGGTGCTCATATTTGACTACCTCCAACAAGGAGGTTTTGTTTTCACCCCTGTCTTCTTGATTTTTGGTTTGTTTGTTTTTGCATAATCTTGCTTAAAAACAAACCACTGGGTGGATTTCCATGAAACTTGGGGGAAGGATGTGGTAAAGATCAATGAAGAACCCATTCAATTTAGTTGTGGATCCAAGAATTTGTATAACTTTCTTTAACATTGTGAGATAGGGTGTTTTTTTAGATATTAACTAAACGGTAAGTGATCTATATTTATATAGATTTTTACATTCACCCTTTCACATATTCATACAGTTCATCATTGTGCAGCACTTTCTCTATGAGAAGGGGCAATTTTGGGTTTCAGTATCTTGCCTAAGGACACTTCGGCATAGGGAATGGGGAAGACTGGGATCGAACTGCCGACCCTCTGGATATAGGACCTGCTCCTGAACCACAGCTGCCCTAAATTCCCTTATTTCCCAGGAAATGAATAATGGCTCTTGGTGAAAAAATCTGACATGTTTTGGGAACTGATCTCTAGGACTGTGTGTAATTCAATGCAGATCCAAATAAAAATCTAGATCTAGTGAATTAAATGTGGTTTCATAAGGGGACTTTTGAGCCTTGGTGGAGGTGTGTGCTCCACTGAGTGCCATCCTAGATGCACTTTGTGGATTTAATGTTTTATTTCAGTTTTGTTTTCACCTTACTTCACTTTTTTCCATTTTACAGGCCTGATTAGGGAAAATGCACAATTGTTAAGCCTTTAAGGCTTGGAATTACTTTAGTGATGACTGTTATTAGTGCTTGTATCATTTCCATGATGCTTAAATGTAAAAACAACAATACAGCAGCTAAATTAAGAAGCCTCTCCCTGCTGTTAAAGCACAGAGAGGGTCGTTGCTGGGCATATTAACTAGACAACTTTTGGCTTCATCCAGAGAGTCGTCCAGCTGTTGTCCATCTGTGGTTTTGAGCCTGCGGGGGGGCTAGAGCAACATTAGCGTGTATATATTTGGAGAACAATTTGCTGGAATGCTTTGCTGTACTTTTACACCTTTGTTTACAAATGTGCATATTTACAGATACACTGGGGCTGGTGCAGTTTGCCCTCAGTCTGTGGACCAACTTGAACCTGTCTTCTTCTATGTCCTCTGATAAACTACAGCAGTGGTGGACAACAGTAATACACCTTGTGTCAAAATCGCCCACACATCATTTTGATGACTTGATTCATTTTTATTTCACCATATCGGATTTACACAGACATTCACAAGTGCAGATCTCCATCATGGCAACAATAGTAAAAGAATAATTTAATGTTGGGCAATTTGTCTTCAAAGTAAAAGCACAACATTTGTTTTGTGGTTGCAATGCTTTATATCCAGCTTTTATTTTGTAAAGTTGTGAACTTTGACCTGAAGATTGTGTCACTCGCAGAAAAAAATAATACCAGTTCACCAAATAATTCAAACATATTTTGATTATGTCATTTCACTAGCTTCACTGCAGATAAACCAGGTAGGATGAACACAAAGTTTTATAACTGGCACCATAGATTTATATAAATGTTTCCACAGAACGTCCAGCACCCAAACAATAAAAAGGGACAGTATATAGTAGAACTGTTTGAGGAGGACTCATTAATGACGAGGAATAATTCTGAAGTAGCTCTGCAGCATTCCCAGCACTAACGGGCAGGTTTAGAACAAGCACTGCACTACTTCTTTAAATTCACATAGAAATCCTATGGAACTGGGTGTGTTATTTGCCATTCTGCATTTTTTTTGTGATGTGAAGTCGACCATACAGAATCATTAAGTTTATAAAGAAGTCAATGTTATTGACACCGTGTAATGGAAAGGTTCGCTTTACTCGAGGCCACCACCATGCATCGGCGGCGGCGCTGCAGTGCGCGCAAAGGGGATTGCGCACGCCCCGGAGTGCTGCTGCGCGCCCCCGCCTGCGAGTGTGTGTGTGTGTGGCTCTGTGTGTGTGAGTGTGCATGAGTGTGTGTGAAGTGGTGGGGAGAGGAAGAGGAGACCAGTGACAGAGGCAGAGGAGACAAGTGCAGGAGGCTGTCGGCGCAGAGGAGACTCTCCGCGTAAATACAAAGCACAGCAGACGCATCGCTCCTCCTGACGCAGGGGAGCGGAGGAGATACACAAACAACAACAACAGGCTCCGTGCTTCGAGGGGAGAACGATAAGGTGAGCCGAGTGATATCCATTCATAATAAACACGTGTCGTGTGGTTGTGTGTACGGTTCCGCTGTCAGGAGTTTGTGGAGAGGGGAGCAGCGCTTAGGATGCTGCGAAGGCGGCCGGAGGAATCAGCCCTGTCCTCCTCAGGACCGCAGAGGAGGACACCAGGGGTTGTGTGTTTTTTAATGCTGGATCTGTGAGACACACACATTTAGGTGTTAGCATGTAGCGGTGAGGAGGGAGCAGGTGCAGGGTTTCAGAGTCAAACCCGAGATTGACACATAGAGAAGATGCTGAGACAAACATCTGTCACTTATCTTCCAGTCTGAACCATGGCTTCATGATATATAGATAGATAATAGATAGATAGCTAGAATGATGGATACATAATAGGTAGATAGATAGATAGATAGATAGATAGATAGATAGATAAATGTTTTTTTCCTGCTGTGTAAATTAAATTGCTGTCCTCATTCACAAAATCCCTCATATCCTATTCTTTACTGTCACTTACTTTGTCTAAACCTTTATGATCCTTCTTTTGCTTCATAAACAATAAATAGATAGATAGAACGATAGATAGATGGATGTTTTTGTCCCTCTGTGTTGATGACATCGCTGTCCTCATTCACAAAATCCCTCATATCTTGTTATTTGCTGTCACTTTGTCTTAACCTTTATGATCTGTCTTTGGCTTCATGATGGAGAGATAGAGAGATAGAGAGATAGATAGATAGATATGGATCTATGGATAGATGGATAGATGTTTTTGTCCCGCTGTGTTGATGAAATTGCTGAAATCCCTCGTGCCTTGTAAGCTGATTTGGCTCACCACATTTAATTCCCTTCATATTCATATCACACAAGTCGGCCTTGTTTTGACTGACCACTCAGTTTGTTTAGTCTCATTCGCGCAATCATCGCACTCAATCTGATTATGACAGATCTCCTGAGACTCACCACCAACATCCCATCACGCCATTTATTTCTCACAAAACAACCGCTCCACTGGAAACCCACATTCCCATCCAATCCCCCTCCTCATCCTCCTCCTCCCTCTGTCTGCTCTTGGTCAAAGCTTCAGCCTCCCCCTCCTCCCCAGACACTCTCACTCACTCACACACAAACACACACACACATATGCCCCGGCTGCACACTTTCACTGCCTGCCCGCTCAGATGCAGCCACGTTAATACAATGCTAATGACCCCTGCTTCATTGTCTGAAGCTCTTGTTCTTGCTGCTCTCTGGACGGGCTGACACACTTTCCAATAATGTTGATTCACTCCGGAGCGGGACTGTTAATCTCTTTAAGAAGATAACAATATCCCCTCTATCCCAGCCTTATGTCTGCTTTGCATTAATTCAAAACAGGCGGCAAAACATGTGTGTGACAACAGACGCACGTCCTCGACTCTTTGGTGGTCGCAACAGCCGTGTAGTGTGACCACGGCGAGTCAGGACGTTGCTTGACTTCGAAGAGACACTACTCTTCAAGCTTCCACTGACTGGAAATTTCTGGCTCATCTGACCGACGTGGAGAAATCAGGACGAGATAGTGACCTACATTGTGCTGCCATCTTTACTTTCACCCTCGGCACAAACGGCACTAGGCGAGGAGATTTGCATAACTAAAGGATTATCATGACACACGTTGGCTGGAGTTATTGTGAGAGCACCAGTCAGTCGCACAGATGACCCCGAAACCAGTGGCGGGCAGCTCTGCTCCGGGGGCTGTGGGAAAAGCTTGGGTGTTGGAGGGAAAATGCCACTTATTTGGCAGCGTGGGCCGCACAAACACGCAGGCTATGTCGCGAGAAGCGATCAACGCCCCTTCTGTAAGCGGCCGTCTGTGGCATTGTGAACTCTGCCAACAGCAGGACGGGACAAAGTGTCTCATAGATAGAACGATTTTGCTCTGTGTCACTTGTGATGATGCTAATGACATCATTTCTGAGAGGAACCGATGTGAACCTGAGACACTTTCACTTGATGATTCATTTTCTCCAAGGACGCACTTTGTTTGTGTAGAGGAAAATGCACTTTTCATGTATTCAAAGGTGGGAATTATATAAAGTCGACAAATTTCTTTGAGAGGCGGAGATTTTTACAGTAAATAGAGATGAGTTTCAAGTCAAAGACCCTAACCTCTCTTGTGTATGGCATCGGAAAGACCCAAACTTTCAATGGATTCTAGTTGTTTCTTATTTGGGTCTAACTGTAGTTTTCACCAACGTTTCAATGATTTATGATAGTTTGTTCTTCCAAAACTGTCCCAACTGTAAAAGGACAAGAAATTAGGAATGAGACTAGAGATGAATAAAAGTTACAGGCGTCGCTTGCTATCAAAATCTCTTTCCAAGTTGATATCTTTGTTAGCATCTTCTACGTGTGTGGTTCCTCTTTTCTATTCTTAGGTTTTTGTATCCTTTTAGTTTTTCTCAGTTTTGCGTCTATCACGTGTTAGAGATGTTCTCAGTCTGCCAATTCAGACACATGAACTCACTCACGCATTTTCTGGACATTTTGCTTGGGAGCTGTCATGTCGGGAGCACCTGACTCTGACATTTGCGTTCTCACTTACAGCCCGTCCTAATGTGCAGAAAGCAGCTTATGTGTTGTACAGAAAATAAATATAGTTACTTTTTGGACAGATGTTTGAATGAATCAAGAATGAGCTACAGGACATTTTCTAGACAAAACAAGTAGTTGATTAATCAAGAAAATGATCTGAATGTTTAAAAAAATAATAATAAAAATTTAGTTTTAATTAAATTGTATTATTATTTTTCAGCTCTTGATGAGATAGTCAGACAGGACAGGACACCCAAAATGTTTGTGATAAAGGACAACTGCTACAGCTACAAAACGTCTGTGCTTTTTGTCCCATGACTTCTGTTTCCTATTGATGCCATGTTTCCAGTTCTCTGTCCCAGGACAGTGCTCTTGTTACGGTTAGATTTAATGACCAAGACTATAAAACTGAGGTGCAAGTTTAAGACAAGTGGAATCGTTGTTAAATACAGTTGCACGGCCATTTCTCTTTCATGCAAAATTGCACGAGCCCAAGTTCAATAATAAAGTGGCATCATAGGTCACTGACAGCGCTGATTGACAGGATGATTGAGTTTGTGTGTGTCCAGGCGACACGTGTACTGGTGCCCTGAGTGGGGACGATGCAGCGGCCGTCATGAATAGAAGTGCTGTGCTGCTCAGCTGTGATGAGGCTAAATCTCCGGGGACTGATGGAGGCCCCTGCCTACCCATTAGTGTCACCGGTGTTTCTTCCCAGTGAGCCCACCGCACACAGGAGCACAGCACGCTGACACGGCCCGGTCCTCCTTGTCACAGGCATGTTCGTCTCATTTCTGGACTGATGAGCGCCTCATTAGACCACCACAGAGGGAGCGGTGCGCCCCCCCGCTTCACGGCTGCACTTTAACAAATGCATGCAGGGGCATAGGAGTGCATGTAAAGAAAGACATACATGTTCATTATAGACAAATTCTTTCTCTCTCTCTCTCTCTCTCTCTCTCTCTCTCTCTCTCTCTCTCTCTCGCTCACTGCTGGGTGCAATTACAGTTTCACACTCAGTTAGGCAGGGGCTCTAATGGGGATTGACACGTTCCTGCGAATCCACTCCACACGGCTGCAACTGTTGTTGTTTACATGCTGGACCTGTTAATATTACCATGAGTGGATGGTGTCAGATGAATATCAGGTGATTTATATGATGCTCACTGACAAACTCACACTGTTTACTGAGTAATAAGATACAAAGATGCTAGTATCTAGTAATAAGATAGTGTTTGCTGAAAGGATCAGTTGATTAATTGATACGTTTTTTAAGAGAGAGTTATTTAGCAACTGGTTTTGATAATTCATTAATCATCGAAGTGATTTCTTTAATGAAAATTCTAAATATTCTCTGGTTTCAGTTTTTCTTCTTTATATCATTTGAAATTTAAAACCCATCATTGGGAGGAAACAAAACGTTAATAATTAACGACCAAACAAAATGAATATAACTGTTTGTCGCAGCCCTGGTTTCAGCTTCTGTCGTGTGAGGATTTAATGCATTTATCTGTTTTATATCACTGTTTATTGAGTGTTTTGGGGTTTTGGAAAGTAGGTTGGACAAAAACAAGACGTGAAGATGCCCCGTTGGGTTTTTCTGGGAAGTTTTTCACTTTTATTTGACATTTTAAAGACCAATTGATTGATCAAAACATAACTGACAAACCCATTGGTGAAGAAACAATCAGAAGTTGCAGCCCTGTAATGCTTTGACATCTTAAATTACATTAAGTAGAGCAGAATCTATTTATTTATTAGCAATTGAAAGAAAAATATATGGCGCAGTTTTGATGATTTCATCATTCATCATTTGAATCATTTTTCAGATCAAAAATATCTTTGGATTTTAGACTACTGGAAATGTAAACTTGACCTCTGGGATATTTCGGGGGACATTTTCACTACTTCTGGACATTTCATCCATCATTTATTTACACAGCCTATCCTCTGAGGGTCATGGGGGAGCTAGAGCCAATCCCAGCTGACATTAGGAGAGAGGTGGACAGGTTGCCAGCGTATTGCAGGGCCAACATACAGAGATAACCCTGACACTGGACTGTGGCAGGAAGCTGGAGTAATGTGGGAAAATAATGCTTGTCCTCTATGAGTTAAGGTTCAGTACTGTAAGATTAAGTTGGCAGTATAGTGGACAGATGGTGAAAGAGTAGCGGTCAGTGCAGGTGTCCCTGAACGACTCACTGTGACCGAATCATTACACCAGAGCTCTTCACCATGACAGTCATCAAGCCCAATCAGTCAAGGTTGCCCAGGGAGCGCTGCTATCTCCCACATCAGGTTATTACAAGCCTCAGTGAGAACAAAGCATTTAAAGATGCTCTTTTCTGTTCAAACCAACTGCCAGGGAGCGGCAGCAATAGATTCCCCGTTTGAAGTGGCAGGTTGGGATAATGGAGTGTAGTGTTGTGGGTTTAATGTTTCCTCTCTACCCCCAGTAGAGCGCCTGACAGGTTAACTAGCTCCGTACACCATTGGATCCGGCTCCCAGTCGGCCTTGAGTTCAGGGACCTGAAGTGAACAAACGAAGATGAGAATTGACATGTGGGCTCAGGCAATTTTTTCTGAAGTCTCATAAGATGCTTCGCTGTCTTGCCCCCTCCACTAGAAGAAGCAGAGGGAGGGAAAGTAAAAGTGGGAGTGTTTTGAAGCGTTCAGGATTGCAGGGGGGAGGAGTGGTGGCTCATGTACCTCAGTCGATGCTGAGAAGGGACAGGGGGAACAAAGGGGGTCTGTTTTCTCTGTCTGTACTGGTGGGGCGGCTGTTCGAGCCTCTTTATTGCAGTGTAAGGAGGGGGGTGTTGCAGGGTTATGCCCGAAGACATCCACAATAGAATCTCTGGTGTTGGAGCCGCTGTTTGAACACTGTCTCTGCTGAAGAGGACTGAGAGAGGCCGTCCTTGTTGCCGAACGCCTCTGGCCAACTTTGGATGGGCAGCAGATGTTGGGGAGCTAGTTGGTGGCCCAGTGGCAGCACATAACAAGAACCAGTGCTTCCTTTTCCTGTCCTTAAAACAACAGGAGGTGGGCATCGCTCCACCAACATGGCGTATGCTGGCCAAAATTACAGAGTATTCAGGAAGAGAGTGTACTTGAATGCTTTCTACTCTGTTTTCAAGTCTCCATCCTCCGCCTATTTGCATAGAGCTTAAGAAAAACTCCTCGGCCGAACATCCCACTCTCGTTGGCACAGTGGTGCAGCCCACTTGTGCTAATAGCTCTGCAAATATATCACCACAGCTCTTATTCCGCTTGTAAAGTTGGATCTGTAAAGAATGAGCGCTGCCAAGAGATCCTCCACAAGCCTCCACACTCTTACCAGCTGAATGTTACATCCTATAAACTTGTCGACGTGGGGGTCTGCAGAGATTTAAGCAGAGCAGAGGCGTAGATTATCTTTGTTGCCCCAGCACATGATGCAACAGTGGCTGAATCAACAGGAAAGAAGGGGACACTTGGCTGTCAGCTCATGAATAAAGTTGACATGGAAACACAAAGTGGCTTTGCCATGGTTCAGGAGACTCGCTGACCTCAAGGTCTTATTTAGGCCAGGCCCTCTAATGCCCTTACCCTCTGCCCCACCCTCTACCCCCTCCCACACCCTGGCTGAGGGTAAGACACCATGTTAGCAGCACAGCAGCCACCACTGAAGGGCCCTTAATCCAAGTGGGATGACAGCTTGGCGCTGGATGCTGTTTCTGTGGCGCTGAGACCAATGGGCTTTTCTTTCTGTCTTTTTCATCCCTTAAACCCCCCAAACCCAGCCACAGGAATCCTGGGAAAAAATTCTCCCGGGGGAGACAAAGGCACGGGATGGTAAACAAATTCAAGTGTGGATCTGAGATTCCTCCTCATTCAGCGAAAGAGAAATGTGCATGTCCGATGAGATATCAAAAGCACAAACCACAATGCAGACTGCTTTGTTTTTGTGTTTTTTTATTGTGCTGGTGCCACATGTTGTGTAAAAAACATAATCTACACCCAGATAATCTTCGTCCGGGCTTCAAAATGATTAGGGGAGATTGAGGTCAGAAAACCATTAGAATCATAAAATTTGCTGCCACTGCCAAACCAAATCCCTTCTCCTTCCTTTACACCAATCCACTGAGCCATCCAGAGATCACATGAGCACGGCTCATTAAGTAATACATATATGGTTTAAAGTCATTTACAAAGTAAAAACTGTTTTTAGCTCCAGCGTCTGAATAGTGGGGATTTTCTGCTTTCCATTCTTAATTGTACATATTTGTTTTCTGAACAGTTGACGGGACAAAATATCAACAATCATTCTGGCCTTTGGAAGTTTTATTTAATAATTTCTGACACCATGAAAATGTATGTAATTGGTAAAAATAATCAACAAATGAATCTATAATGAAAACGATTATTACTTGTAGCCCAGTGAGATAATACAGTAGGTTGTTTATCTGAATAGTGGAAGGAAAAGATCTAGAGTAATAATTGCCATAACTGCCCTAAATATGTATTTATATTGTATTCATACAATATGTGTGCCATGTTAAATTGGTATTCCTTTGCCTGTAATTACACAGAACAAATCACAAATTCTAAAACAGATTTTAGCATTTTTCAGGATTGCCTTTTTTATCAAAGTCATTATTTTTCAACCACCACGAGAAGAGACTTGTCTGATTTATTAACAAAAACCCAAGTACAACCACCATGGGGTTGACTCTGCTCAGGCTCTGCATGTGCCAGAGCAATTTAGGATCGAACACAAGCATCGGAATAGCAATAAGTGTAATCTCCTTGCGGTCAGTCCTTCGCTGGTTTCCCAGCACCGGGCATCTTTAGGAGCTGGAAGAATGTAATTGTCACGAAGATAATTCCTTGCTGTGGGCTAGCAGGGCCCGGCTGTGAGGAGGGGACGACGGACAAATGGCAACTTCATTTATCAGGATCTCCTCTGAGGCTGGCTGGCCTGATTACCCAATCAAATGTCTAGTGTGGCTCAGAGCTGTCTGGTCCAACACTGGGGCTTTTTCAGCACTGCGCTCTGTCTATGTAGAGATATCAATGAATCTTTGTCAGGCAGCCATGCTTTACAGCCAAAGTGCTGTGGTGTTGATGCAAAGTCCCTCAGAGGAAGTGCCACTAATAATCTTTAAGTTTTTACACATTTACAGAAGCAGAAATCGTCTTTTCCATATGCTCTGTTCTGTGTAGATTTTAAAAACACAATTGGATCATTGTATTTTGAACTTGGAGATGAATGGCATTCCTTACATTGGTTTTAGGTTGTATTGTGCTGGCAGAGGATGAAAAGCCTCTGGTCTGAAGCAGACCTAATGCCCGGGTCTTCAAGGTTGGCTGGTTCTTGGGCCTCTCAGGGCGAAAGGCACAATGACCACATCTCTCCGTGAGCGGAGCAATGGTGGACGTTTCACTCAAAGGGGTTACTGCGTGACAGGTTGTACGCCTCCATAGATCCTGTGGGAGGAAAATAGGACACGTTCTTTCAGTCATTGGTCATTTGTGATGTGCCCTATGAGACAAACTGTGATTTGTGAATATCTCCTATACAGATAAAATGTGATTGATTGATGTGTCACTGAGGTGGAATTCCTACAGCTCCTGGTTTTGAACTCAGTATGTTGATTGTAGTTGACATTTCAAGGCATGTAGAGGGCTCAGTTTTGTGTCAAGGGAACTGTTTGGATGTTCATGAAATGTGGTTTGTGTGGAATAACAGATGGAATTGTTCCTGCACTGAGATGCTCTGATTTGTAGACTTAAATACACATCTGAGGCTTCTATATAATTGTTAAAAACCTCTATCTCAGTAAAACATTTCAATTTTAAATGATACTGATTAAAATGGTGGTTTCCTTTCATAGACAGACTCTGACATCATTATGTGCACGGCACTTATAGAATTATTCAAACCTGTTTTATAATCTCAGTTTGTGGCCATGTGATTTAGACAGAGGAGCAGTCGCTGCCTGAGAGCAGATAACAAACTGATCTGTCTGTATCTCTGTCTTAGTCTCTGTCTCTGTTCCTCTTATTATTTCCCTTTCTTTCTGACCCTCTTCCTCCATAACTCTCAGAATAAATCATATCTATTATATGCTGACCTTTGGTCTCTGCACCGGTTGTCTACTTACGTGTGTGTGTTCGGGGCCGATGTTCGTACCGATATTAGGGAGTAAAATATTTACAATAGCGGTATATCGGCTTATATATATAAAAAAGGTCAATGATTCTTAAAATGTCCTTCAAACCCTCATGACAAAGAAATGTCGTTAGATTAGCTTGATATTTTATAGCAAAAACATAGCAAAAAACAAGCTAATGTTAGCTTTGTCAGGTGGGTCATTATTAGCTTGCTAGTCAGTCAGGTTATTGTAACTGGGAGCTTACTGTCATATTTACCATAAAGCCTCAGGCAAACCAGTGGCATTCATTATGTTCCTGCATATTTTCTGAATCTATAGATTTCCCTGTTTCTAACTCTGCCTTTAAATGTCAGCGTCGTTCACAGCTATAGTGCCTAATCAGAGCAGTATAAAGGAGCTACATGGAGGTCGGACTGATTGGATTCTCCACGGTCACCAGCAGTGAAAAAAGTCTAATTAAGCCTTGAGCGTCCCGAGTCAAACTCCCCAGGATTACCCTGGCCCTGCACCCAACACCCCAACCCTGGGAGAGAGTGATAACTAGACTCCCATAATCTGAGGCTGGGGCTGAGGGGGGGTGATGAAATCCATGCACACTGAATCTGACGTCACCACAGGATCAGTAGTATGTGACTCGCGGCTTCCTGTCATATCAGGTAAATTCAATTCAAGTCAAACGTCACAGTTCGAGATTTACTGAGTCTGCAACAACACAGCAGGACATGGTGGATGTAGCTGCCGTAATTTCAGTGTGTTTTAGTGAGATAATGATTTTTAAAAAATGATTTCATGCAGAGCTTCATCCGTATCGTTAACAATCCCCCAGCACTTTGAAGTCAAATTAGAAGTGTGTCTGTATATGAGTGGAAACGACAGACAGATTAGAGAAGAGAATCTCCCCCTTCAGCCCCCCGCCCTCAAATCTCCCTTTTCAAACGAAACAAAACCCGGTAAAGTATCTTCCCCTTTTGTCCTAACTTTTAGGGCGTGGGTTGGACGTATGCTCTGAAATGTGGAGTTTGCTTTTCACCCGGTTCTTTGTTTGAGTGAAAGTACACGTTTACTGTGGTCGTTGCTCTTTAACGGTGCTTCAAAGAGTCAGTTTGTGAGGAGAATAACTCACAACGGGAGGCCGCTATTGATCAGGTGTTTGTCCATAGGAGGTGGGGATGAAGGGAAGAAGAGGTGAGGAGGGTGAGGGGTCAGGATAGGGTGAGAGACGGGGAAGAGCCGGTGACCAGGACGTGCTCTGCCATTCACCAGGATGTAACCACATCTGAAATTTTACGGCTCCCTTCTTTTGATGCTGGAAACAATGCACCTGCTGGAGGCCTGAGGACATGTCCTCTCCCAGTGTGTCCTTCCCCAATTCTGTAAGGTCCCACTTGCCTGTGGTATCCCAGTATCATTATATGAACGACTTTTTCTTCTCGGACAATCTGTTTTTCTTTATCACTACAAAAGTTTTAAAAAGTTGCAAGAGCTCGTCGTCTCTTCTTGCCCTCTCACGGGATTCAATTGTTTGAGTTGTGTTTTCCAGTCTAGCATCAAATTGCAGCCAGAGCGAGAGCTGAAAATGCTCCTCTGGCCTCAAAACAAAAGCCCCTGAATTGCTTTCACTCGGCCTGTTTATCTAAGTTGTGATTCAGCCTGAAATGGGATTTCGTATTTGGAGTGGAAGCGGCGTTTTGGCAGCAGTGGCGGTGGCTGCGTCCTTGACGGCCCTGGTGAATAAATTCCTGCCAAACGACTGGCTTTAAGAATGACTCCTGATTAAAACCTACCACTGACCCAATGCACTGGTATGATGGAGGCCCATGTGAAGCCGTGCTGTTTTATCCCTGTGACTCATATTGTGTGGAACTATAATGGAGTAGGTGGCCACAGAGAAGCCACGCAGGACAGCTCGTCATTGCACTTGAGTTTGATTGACACGCCACTTCTTCTTTCACATCAGACATGGTGAAATGGTTTAAAAGTGGCTCTTTTACATAACACTGGACAATTGCAAGCCTAACCTCCGTCATTCACCGCTGGGCCTCTGTGAATTCAAACTGGAGCAACCTCAACATATCTGTGTTTTGTAATGCTAAAATTAGCAGACTGAGGCATGTGCTTGGTATGGTAATAGGGCAGGAAAACTGTTTCTGAGCTTGTTACCTTTTATATTTACCAAAGATGGCTTCTGAAATTAGACTTAAAACATAGTTGTTTTTGGCTGGAAGTTTAATATGGGAAGTAAGAGTGGACAATATGATATGGATGATATATGCAATATACATGTATTGATATATATATATTGTGAAATTTTATTTAATTTTTTACAATCAGTTGAGAATGTTGCGCTTTAATTTTTATTCTTGACCTATTGAAAAAACGCAGAATTCTCCTCTTCTCAAGAGCATTGAACCACATTATGTGACCCTCATCGCCAAAGGTTTCCTCACATCTCATATAGATGTTTTAGTTGTTATTTCATGATGACAACTCTCCCCCCGTGTACAACAATCTGCTACCACATGACCAATACTCCTTCAATCAAGGTGCATCATCACATTGAGGCAAAAATCAGGTAAATATTTAATTATGCCATGAAGCAGCCCTGCAACATTGTCCACAATGATAAAATATTAGTACTGTAGTACTGCAACAGTATTGCAAAAATGTCTGGTTGTAGGCCGTAGAGCTTGAACACTAACTTGATTAGTCGAGTGACAGTTAAGTA
Source organism: Hippoglossus stenolepis (assembly GCF_022539355.2). NCBI lineage: Eukaryota > Metazoa > Chordata > Actinopteri > Pleuronectiformes > Pleuronectidae > Hippoglossus > Hippoglossus stenolepis. The sequence goes on along the minus strand of NC_061487.1, from coordinate 11,198,853 downwards.
ATCACTGTTTTGAGGTCAGGGTTATTTAATTACCAACTGTTTTGATCATTTATTATTTGAGTCACAGTGCAAGCAAAAATGATTAATTACTGCTTCTTCAAGCCTCTAAAATCAGAGGATTTATTACAATTTCTCATAAAAACTAGTGGCACTCAGTCAAGCTCATACCTCGGCCAAAGCCCAACAGTTCCCTTTAATTAAATCAAACTGCACCATATGTCACAAACTCATATACATCAGTTCCCTAAATGTGTCTGATTTTTTTTCTCATCAAGATCCATGAATTATTCCCTTGGAAAATGTTGATAATGTTGAAAATATCCGGCAAACCCTGAATCCTTCCCCTGATCAGGATCTGCACCGAAAACTTTGATTGGTTCTTCTGTCTAGTTGTTTTTGTGTAATCCTGTTCGCAAACAAATAAACATACAAGCAACCAACAAACAAAAGGGAGAGGATGAAAACATAACCTCCTTGGGGGAGGTAATAAACTGAAAATCTTTGCCCCGTGGTCGGACAAAACAGCACATTTCCGTTTGTGACTTTCAGATGATATTCAGGAGACACAGCACAGTTATATCATTGTATTGTTATATCATCCAGGCCTCATGGGAAAGGCTTTATTCAGTCTTTGCCTTTGCTCCAGTATCACTGTGTTTTGAAGTGGGACAGTCACGCATGGATAGTTATTCTCTAAGCTTTAAACATGGATCCCTATGATCAGTGTAACCACTCTGACTGTAACTATGACAGTGCGGATTAAATACAATACAAGAAAACTTATTATTAATCCACATGGGCTAATTTGAATAGCTTCTGTCATGGTGCCATGCTGTTTTTCTCTCTTAACATCCAACTTTAAACTAAGCTTTTTCAGAGGAAACAGAATAACAACCTCCTACAATACAGTGCATTGTGCTGGATGATTTAGAGTACTGTTGATTTATTTGTGGAATAAATGAACACATCTGTGACACAGAGACATTTTCCCTCATAGATCCACATAATGGCACCTCTCAGCCGCGCTGAGTGCAGGAGTGCTACTCTAAATGTTTAATGGAGGGATAAGGGATAAGGGGCATCTACTGTCTCGGTCTGCATAGTGTCTCATTCCCACCTGGCCGAGCTCCAGTGCTCACTGCAGCACTCTGACCCACCACACTGCTGCATTCAGACCGGATACAAGGCCTCATTGGAGACTTTAAAGCTGTGCTGAAGTTATGCTGTGTATTGACAAAGTTGTGTGGAAGCTTCCGACTCCTGTTCTGGAACTTGGTCAGACTATAAAGTTCCTCATTCACTCTACTCTTGTGCACTCATGTTTTACTTTCTGGCTCCCCAGCCTCTGTGATGCAGTAGCACGCAGGTAGTTGGACCACCAGCCACCAGTTTGTGTCCCCCCTCAGCATTTCGGTGAAGCCCTGGCCGTCCCTTCAATGGCTCTTTCACTGCCGCTCAGTGACAATGCATTTTTTTTCCATGCCATAAAGCAGATGCTGTATTATAGCGGCACAATACTGGGCCCATCTGAAACTGTTTTCCATGTGAATGGCACACCGGGATCAGGATGCCTACCACTGTGTGGGGCTTTTTGACTTGCCACTCCATTATGAGTGCACACTGGACGGAAAAGGAACGGGTAGCTTCAACTGGCATTGTGATCACTGCATAGAGAGAGGAAATGCACTATAAAATGCTGATCCAGGCTTTTCTTCCAGGTCTGGGACTCTTTATATTAACAAGAATACAGAGATTACTGTGACATCGAATGAGCTTGTCAGCAGCCACACTCAACAACAGGCAGGAAACTTGCAATTTAAATATTTGTCCACCTACAGAAATGGTTAAGTCTATAAAAATAAAGCAAGTGGATCTATTTTGCCTCTGAACTTCCAGCTGTAGCAGGTGTCCTCTTGACTCTGGTCTTTTCAGACCTCTTCTCTCTTCAAGTCAACAAATCAAGAGCTAAAAATTAAAGTGAAAACAGCTTTAGAGGCTTAGCCAGCAGAACAAAAAAGCCCTTCAGTTAAATGATTAGCTTCCTTTGTGTGACTACTACCTGTCTTCTCCTTTGTTGTTGTTTTGTTGACAGAGAGTTGAAGAGGCTGCCCTTGTTCAGAGATGTCTGCCCTCAGGGGCTTGTTGCATGGTGCAGTCCTCCACACCCTATCCCTTAGAAACACTATTAAAACAGAGCTGAACCAGCATGGCCGCTTGACTGACTGAGAGCCTGTCAGCGAGACTCTTAGTTTCTAATTGAGCACTCAAGCAGAGAGGGACCTTGAAAGGCCAGAGGTACGCGGCCAGACGAGCCGGTTGGTCAGTCACCCTTCACAGACTTGATTTCAGGCTGAAGAAGGACCCGCTGCAGACAGGCACCACTCAGACCTCCTCCTGATGCTGGGGTGTCCTTGGCCCCCTCGCACCACTCAGAGGGCTTATCCTCTCCGGCAAGAGCTCCTCGATGTCTCCAGTCGGTCATGTCAAGGACACACATCTGTCAAGTCAAGAGCCGGGAGAAACAGCGGTAGCACCGGACACATAAAAGCCCAGACAAGGACACGTTAAAGCACATTAACCTGACTCCAGTCCCACCTCAGAAGAAGGACGTCGCTATGGGAAACAGGGAAGCAGCTGTGGGTGTATAAACCAATTGTATAATTAGATGTCTGCCTGTGTAGTTGGTTGATAGCATGTTGCTTGTGTAGCTGAGGACACAATGGTGCTGGCTCCAGGTTAGAAATGTTTGAGCAGACGATTCAACTTGTATTGTGTAACTTCTATTGTATCTAACACCCAGTGGAACACACGGATGTAGCAGCCCACCAGCAGCTGTCTGTAGACTTGTGTTGTACAAGTGTCCCAATTTAGCATTTATAAGCAGTGCACAACCATTAACTTAAAGTGTTACTGTACCATGTGTTTTACATTATATGACTGTTCTTTGATGAAAAAACATTAATGCTGGTTTTAAGATCACAGGTATTACCAAATCTAAAAAAAGAAAATCTATATTTATTGGTTGAACATGGTTCAAAACGTGGTCCTGGCCTTTAGGAAACTACATAAGCTAGGTGTATGTGTGGGGGGTGGGTAGGCGTGTTTTCGCCCCGCCTCCCAGCACTGCGTTTCCCACGAGAGACAGTTCAGCCAAAACTTAACTATAACCTCTCCTGTGGTCATCGATAGGTGGATATTGATGAAAGACAATGTCATAAGGCACAGTTGTAATAATATAAATCATGTCTTATAATTGCAGACAAATGTTTGACCCTGGCAAGAAGAAATGGTCAACTTAAACTTGACGTTTTTGCGATTCTTTGCCTTTCAGCACAAAAAAGTTCCTCAGCATCTTTGAGAAGAGTTTACCTAATACCAATTTGCAATTTTATTTGTCCAACCTTTTCCATCGAAGACACCTGGTGTTTCTAAGATGGAAAACTCTTTTCAACTCGCCTCCTTCCTCCATTTTGAATTATAAATAGTGGTGAGCTGTTCTTCCAAATTAAAACAAGTTCACAAAATCTTCCTTGTGCTTATTATCTAAGGTAGCAGTGAACATCTGTCCCGTGTTGTTGTATCATTTCCCTGAGGAGAACAAGGTGTCTTCTCACAACTGCAGCAGTGTTAGTTTTGCTTTTCAAGAACGTGTCAAAGGGAAAGTCTGTCTAAGTTGTGAATAACTAAGTACGTAGCGCGGAGAAATTACACCACTGAGGAAATTCATGCCTGGATACCTGCAAGTGATGAGTCTGTTGTCTCCACCAAAATAAGAGAGGGCCTTTCCCTGCAGCGTCTTCTTATCCAGTGTCTTTGACACGGTGCATTCAGCCAGAGCTCGTCTGTCAGCTTCATTTTGTCACTAAGTTATTCATTTAAGCAGCGGCAGCCACATTCAAAGACAATGGCGCAGAAACTCCGAGTTGAATTAACCTCAATAATTATGCAGATTTGCGGGAAGAAAAGCTCAATTGTTACACACTTCTCAAAATTCCTGCCCCCTCCTGTGCTCGACATCCAAGTTGAATAAATTACCAGACCCAAGAAAATATTCCAGCGTCCCTCCTCAGGATCCTCTTAGTACAACACTGCACTACATTATTTGCGCGAGAATCTAACCCTGCAAGGTCATCCATTCCTGTTTATGTTTGCATCACCAATGGTTTTAACATAGTCCTCAGTCTAATGGAAGCGCTCGTTCAATGTGAGTGCATTATCTTGTGCCGGCAGAGCAGTGGATCCATTTTCTCAAAACATTTTAAAGGAATCCACTTTAAGTGTTTCCAATAAAAGGCCAGGTTTAAAGTGCTAATGGGGCATTTGATCAATACATGAGCCTTTCCACCGTAAATACCAATAGTGGTTGAACACTGGTGCATTGGAATCCATTATGTGTTCACGTCAATGCCGGCGCCATTTGAGCTGCAATGGGATGTTTATGGATGTTGTAGTTTGGGCTTGTGTCAAATCAGCCTGATATCCAGCAACTGTAGAACCTCATTCAGGTAAAACACAATTCAATGCTGTCCTACAGTTAGTTTAAATTCTGTCCTGGAAAACATTTGGCCCAGTCCATATGGGAATTACATGAGATTTCTGTTCAAATATCCCAAATATAATTTGACATACATAAAAACACATATTTGAACCTAAAGAAAACTGTATATTTCATGTTTCATGCATTAACTGGCAGGAAAAGACAAGAAGACACACTACAATGTTTTATTCTGTTAACTCCAAGACTTTCTCCAAGTTATGTTTAGCAACACTTTAATCTACAGAGCTCTATTTTACAGCTAATTTCCTGAATTCTTCATCACATTTCCCTCAAATTACAAGTATATTTTCAATGTTACTTCTCCAAACAAAGTTATGACAAAGTGCATGTGTTTTGAATGCACACGTCATTGCCGCGCTGTGTTACTTCAACAAACAACACCTCTGACTGTTGGTGAAACAAAACAAGCTGTTTGCCCGACCTACATCTTACATAAATTGCATTTAATAGACACATGAAAGAGTAATTGATAATTGGAGCTGTTGACAGTGACATCCTGAGTCTTATTCAAAGCCAGCATTTTTATACTGAGTGTAACTGCAGGTCAGAGTGATGAAATCCGGTCTTATATATATAATCACACAGTTGAGATGATAATAATGTATTTGCCGAATGTGGAAGAACAACAATAACAGAGGCCCGTTTTCAACAAGGGCGGCTGAAATCCCTGCCTAATGCACAGCACAGAGGAAGAGATGAAAGCCTCCCTCCGACAGTGAGGCTGGTACTCAGCCCGTCTCAGATGAAGGCTGCTGATGGATCTGGAGAGTAGGAAGCCCAGCGAAGTTGTTTTTAGAATAGGACAGACTGATTCCAACAAAAGTCTCCTCCTCATTGTCTGTGTTTACTTTTAATTGGTTCATCATGTGCTCTAATGATGCAGTATCGGTCAGTGGGGCCTGTGTGTGGTCTCTTATCATGGCTCTCCCAGTATTATTTTGTGTTTTTACTCATAATGACCACAGTCTCCTCTAAATGCTGCCGGTTACACAAAGACAACATGTACCGAGTGTGTGTTTGTGTGTGTTTAGGGATATTCCTGGTGAGGGTGAATTATTGATGCAGTGTAAACCCAATCTGGATCATGGCAGGTGCGTGGTGCGCTGTTTGCTGTGTGTAAGTGTGTGTGTGTGTGAGAAGTTGTCAGACTGGAGGAAGAAGCAGTGCTGTAATTAAAAGGCAGCACAGTCTGCAGTCCTGCCCACACACATTCAGCCTTTATCCATATAGATTTGAAATGTAGTGCCATGACCACAGCAAAGTTCACAGATACTGATGCTGCACAGAAAACACTCGGCTTCCCTCCTCCCTCTTCTTCTTCTTCTTCTTCTTCCTTCAGTCTCAGTTGAGCAGTGCATTGTTTTTCTCTCCCTCTGTCTCGCTCTTTGTGCTCTAGTCTCTCGCTCGCTCGCTCACAAACTTCACAATATGCCACACTCGAGCTGCAGCCGTCTGTTATTGTGCAGCATGCAGACAAGCTGCTCGGAGCCGAGCAGTGATATCATCCCATTGTGCCTGTGCTGTCACCTGCACCGAAGAGCACGGGGTCCAAGCAGGAGAGGGGAGGAAAAAAGAGGTGGATGGAGAAAAGGAGGCAGGAGTCTCAGGAGAGAGAGGAGTCTTGCAGGGGGAATGGAGGACAGCGTGGTCTCCCTCCACTGGGCCAGTTAGTACCACAGACCTCTGCAAAGACTCCTGGGACAAACATCAGAGAAGGACAAGCAGTTATATAACCTACGCCAAGGATGTTGTGTTTTCGTTTTGTCTGTCCGTCTGTTAGTTAACTGAATTTCGCAGAAACTACTGGACAGATTACTACAAGGCTTGGCGGAAGGATGTGGTGGCATTTAATTTTGGTGTGGATCCAAAGAAATGGGCAAATCCAGGGATTTTGTTTCACTTTCTGCCCGACATTTGTGTCAGTTATTCAAGAATAATTTGTTAAACTTGATGTGAAAACACAGACACTCTTAGGATTGTTTGACATATACACTCTACTGTGTCATCCAAGTTTAGTAAGAACCATCCATTCTCTGATCCGTCCACTTTCTCAGTACCTTCTCACCACTTCCTCCATTGTTACCACAGCAGAATTATAGGCAAGGGATGTTTTTGGTCATACACACGACTCTGCTGCTCTTTCTCTATATTTTACTCTCTAATGAACTCTAATCACTTCAGCTCTTCATGTACAGATGTTTAATGTTGAAGCCTCAAACAGCCTGATTCTTTCTTTTCCTTTAAGGCCTTTAATGTTGGAGCCAGCCCTTCTAATACACTAGCAATCATTTTGAACATTTCGGATCCTGTCCTGGCAATGGTACAGTAATAACCACCTGTAAAAAGGCCAATATTCACTTCTGTTTTACGCTTCAGTTTTTGTATTGAGAGGCAACAAGCTAATAGATGATCTTTAGAGGTACATATAGGCAAAAAATTGGGCCAACCTGCTCAAAAGACTGTAAACAGGGTCTCGCCAAACAGCTGCACAACCTCACACACGCACACATACAGTACAAGCACACACCTTTGCAGATTATTGTTGCAGGAATGCACACACTCTTCTCTTTTTCCACAAAAACACACACTAACGACTAGGGTTGCAAAGGGGCAGAAAATTTCCGGTAAATTTCCGGAAACTTTCCATGGGAAGTTAAGCTCGGGAATTTTGACACTCTTTTTGCAAATGTTAGCTTATAACAGGTAACTTAAATGTAGTTGAAAACAAGACTAGGCAAGCCTAGCTCAGCTGGAACCTGGATGCAGCTAGGTGGGAACATTGTCTGCCAGAAACGTAAACCTATGACTTTCTGTTGTTTTTGAACGTCTTTGTCATTACCTAGCATATTGATTACTTGTTACACTGAAGTCATGCTCATTTTAATACCAAGTTTATTTGTATACAGTAGGCTAACTTTTTACAGCAGAGAGTAGGATGTATGTATGTCCACACAAAAGTACACCATCACCTCGATTACTCGCGGCTGTTGGGGTCCATCAAAAAAGCGAGAGTTGGGCTACTTATCAAAAATAAAAGTAATCACCGCAAATTAAAGGCTGAGCATTAAAAACATCATTCAAAACTCTATTTTAAAGATGTATGGAATGCAGCACACGCTGTGTTTCTTTGAAAAGGATGTAGCTAGCTATTGTAAACCAAATTGACAGAATTAATGGATTGTTTTATTTTTCTCTCAACCCGACATGATTAAATGCGTCAAATGAAAGTCCGAAGTCCTCTTGTCCGAGAAAGCACGCTGTATCCATTATTGATTGACAACGCAAACAGGTGACTGTATTTATAGTCCACAGGAACAAAATTGTCTTGCTGGCAAGTGGCTAACGTTAGCAATTCTAGATCTTGCAGCATGATCTTGGTTAAAACAACCAAGATCATGGTTGATCATGGTCGATGACATCATCAACACCGCTTTCTCCTCCGCTGAGCCACAGGAGACATTTAACACCTGTGAACTACTTCCCATTAACTGATGTTTATGTGTAAAACTACTTCCCCTTTGCACTTTACATCCATTTCCTCTAAAGTAAAAATATATTCAGAAACCACCAATACTCATCTCCAAAATACTGTCACATAGAGGAAACTGCTGAGGTCAGATTTTCATATTTAAGTCCATCGTTTCTGCAGGTTTTGATAAGTTTTCACTGACCGGGTTCTATCCTGAGATCCACATAGAGACGGTAGAGTTCTACTCACAAATGGATTAAGTCAAAAATGTCATTTTTAAAATTTGTATTAGAAATGTTTGCATGCATGTCTGCTTATGACAAAACAAAATGTTTATATTTATGTCTGTATATGACAAGGTAAATACAGTCTAGTATAAATTACCCCAAAGTTTCCAGTTCATTCCCATTAATTCCCGTATATTCCCGTTAATTCCCATGGAAAGTTTCCAACTTTGAATATTCCCGGAATTTTGCAACCCTACTAACGACTCTCACACACACAGCAGCTAACTAGCCGACACCTCCACATCTTTATTGTCTTTTTCACCACTGCTTCTCTCATTTGCTCCTGCCTTTGGCACATACTTTCTTTCTCTCCTCTCCTGTATTTCCCATCTCTCCGTCTCCCTCCCTCTGCATTTTTATCTCAGCACCGGCAGCAACCTTGTGTGTGTGTGTGTGTGTGTGATTGTGTAGACTGGCTGATTAAACCCTTCAGCGCTTTTTCCCTCAACACCTCAACATAACGTCACACCACAGACGCTCCAGCACCTCTAGCTGCCTTTGGTTGGTTTCACTTATATCAAAGTTATTTTCATAGGAATATCTGTGAGCAGTATTAAAGCAGTGGACACAAAATGTTCCTTTCATTTTTTTATTTTATTATATTTTTGCTCTTCACTCATTGAGCGCAGTGTGGATTTTACATCAGAGGTGGAGTGGGAGGAGGTGAAAGATCAGATTGTCAGTTTCTGGACCCACTAGAAAGACCATGACTTTGTGTTTGTGCTATTAAAAATGAAAAGCACGAGAAGCCTTTGCTGTGATGCTTCAAAGTGTTTCTCCTGGCTTTTTCTTTGCCTCATGTTTTATCTCCGTCTAGGTGTATTTGTGTTTGAGAGGAAACTTTTTTTTAGCCCATGGAAAGCATTCAGTTCACTGCAGGCTCTCCAGCAGGTGTACACAGCTCTCCACAACTGGACTTGCTTGAGTTTCTTGAAGATGTTTCACCCCTCATCCAAGAGGCTTCTGCCCTTCTGATGGACTGGAGAGACGTTCCAGGTATTTAAGTAATGACCCACAAGCGTGTCAATATGTTTACAGCGTGTGACTGTGAGCACGCAAGTATGCTGATGTCAGCATTTAGCTCAAAACACAACTGTGTCTCAGAGCAGAATATTCTCCAAGGCTCATTCAACAATACTACGTTTTAGTTTGAAAATGCATCACTGTTGCTACGGTTACACCTGCCGTCCACACTAGTCTGGAGTTTTTGAGCGTTAGAAACACTGCTAGCACCATTTTTATTTATCACCAGCTGTGAATGCAAAACGTTGCCAACACATACTGTCAGTAACAGTTTCACCTCATCATTGGTTCAAGAAAAGAAATCCTTCATCTCACTTTTCACCAATTGCAATTACTGCAACTAAACAACCAACTGCAGAATATTCTACATTTACTTCCTACTAACGTCGATGCACACATGCCCTGTGTACGTGAATGGTCACATGATATACATTTTTAGGGCTTTCAGTATGAATCAAGGTTATTACTGAATACTTGTGTGGATGGAGATTGTTTTAGTTTTTAAAATAGCATTGTTTTTCTCCAAATACTTGACAGCCCCACGGTTCTTTCTAAAATACTGTGGTTGTGTGTGTGTGGTGGACACTATATGTGATTATGTGCTCTTGGGGGGTTTAGGTTGTGGAGACAGGTGGTGTGAGAGCCGGACACAGCGTGGGTGAGGATGAAGAAGAGGAGATGAAGTGAAATCTCATTCCCCTCCCGCTGCACTCCCAGGATGTCTTCTGGAGACACCAGGCTCCCTCAGCTGTTGTTATGGTTCCCTAATGAAACTTAATGAATGCTAATGAAACGTAATTCAGGAATGGCGGTCGAGCAGCTCTTTTCTTCTGTCGCCGGTTGTAAAGTAACGGGTGCAAAATGCTTTTTCACAGCGTTAAATAAAACTGCAGTCCAGCCACCGGGCTGTGGATGGTGTGTAATGCGTCAGTGGGGCAAGTTGTTTGTTGCTTATGGCTGCAGTGTTGCTCACAGTAATGAACAGTCTGGATGATGCACCCCCGTGCAGCATCGATCGCACACTCTCACACAGACGGCGGATGGAAATTGGTCCTGGTGGGGAAGGGTAGGAGGTGCACACATGCCTGCACCTTCTGTGGACACATATGGAAGCAGGGATCAGCACACATATACATACTGAGTGTGTGTGTGTGCGTGTGTGTGAGCGTGTGTGTGTGCGGGCGTGTGTGACAGTGTGTGTTTATTGACGTCTGTGGGTGCTCACTGGGCCGAGGATGATCTTCTTATTGGTGGCAGTATGGAGCATATAGAGAGGACCGTGCTCGGCAGGCCTTTCTCTCCCTTTGCTGCAGAAGTCGCTTGGATGTCTTCCACCTCCCCTCATGTCCTCAGCTGGTGCTCTCTGCTGTTGGAGACAAGCCCCCCACACACTGTGTCAAAACCAGGCTGTAGAGTTTCCTCTCCTGCCTCATTACCACATGAATAGTTGCCATTTTGCCATATACTGTATTGCTATTGTTGGCAAGTCACTCAATGTCACTGGCTCGTACATGGTGCACTAACAATAGGCAGAGGAGGAGGGATTCCTCTGTCAGATAGTGAAAATTGGTTTTATTATTCAGCTGTATTACTGTAGTTTTATGATTACCCACATTGCAACATGTTGTATGCAAGCCAGCAGTTTTCCACCTCAGTGGGATTATCATTAATAATTCCATATTGCAGTGAGAAGCTGTGCAGCCAAACAAACAAAAGAGCCGACAGACAATACTCACAAATCTATAGTAACTTCTGGGAACAGTCAAACAAATATAATGTAGTAAACAGCTTTAATGTTGTTCTACACAAGTGTGATTACTTTTTAGTTCTTCCGAGACAAAAAACATACGATGTCCATCCAGTGTGTTTGCTGAGCCATAAAGAAAAACTGTGGTTTATTAAAACATTTATTTCTGAAGCGCTGGCCTCTACTCCCTATGATAGCAGTGTACTCTCTGCAGTAATGACTGAGGTCTGGAAGCACAGCAACATTTCCACAGATTGGTAAAACAAACCTTAAGACATATTAAGACGTGTGTTTCCCACGTTATACACATGGGAAACACACCCAGGTTTAGCCAAGAGAATATGAAGAGGAAACCCAAACGGTCTGGTGTAAACGTGATCGTTAGTGGGGGGTGGTGGCTGTGGTTTAGGGGGTCGAGCGGGCTGTCCTCAAACGTGTGTGTGAATTCATTGGTGAATGGAAAAACAGTTCTGTAAAGCGCATTGATTGGTCATCAAGACTAAAAAAGCGCTATATAAATACAGACCTTTTACCTTTTACCATCATCGTTGACAGATTACCCTCCTGGTCTATAGATTTGTCCTACTGTTCTTGCTGTAGTCTTGTTCATTCACAGTTTGCCTTTGCAGAGAGACACGGTCACAAACGATAATCAACTGCCAAGACGAATTACGTGTTATCAAAGTACCAGCTTGTTCAACACAGCTAGGGTCTCATGCAAATGTCAGAGTATTTACACATTGTATTGTCAAACAAATACTCTGGCGAAACGAACCAGAGTAAACAAACCCTTGAGTCTGGCGAACTTGAGGGTTTGTTTGAAATTGTATTATCGTCTGGCTGCTTGATTTGCGTCCTGTTGTTCGTAGCTGCATTTCCACATGTTCACAGTGTGCATCACAGAAACAGAATTAATGTGAGTAACAGTTAGGGGAAATAAAAATGAGGCGGGTGCTGCTCTGGCTTCTGTTGAGTTGAACTGTTGTCTGTTTCGAATTGCGCCAGTAAGGAGTCAGAGTGAAATACGATACATGACACCACAGGTCCTTAACCTCGGGGATGGTCTGCTGCTTGTGTGTGTGTTAAATCTCTTCTATTCTACACGTTCTTTGTTGTTGTTTTTTTACTGCGCTCTCTCTGCCTCTGTCTCTCTCCCTCTGTCCTTTTCTTTTTCTCTCCATCATTCTCTCTGTTGTGTGTGAGCATGTTAACACTCCAGCTCTGTCACTGAGCCTCATGGCACCATGGAAACCAGTTGCAGCATTCTCTATCTGTGTCTTTGTGTGTGTGTGTGTGGTGATGGGCGGGGATCAGGGTCTTGTTTAGTTTCAAAAAGCTGAGGAGAGGTCGCGGCCGTCCCTGTGGGCCTCTTGCTGTAATTCATGTAAATTCCCTTAAGACCTCGGCCGCTTTGTTTTCCACATTGTCCCCAAACCTGAATCTGATGCCTGTGTCATCAGCGCAGCTCGATGCGAAGTTAACGTTTTAGTTTCTTCATTGTGAAATTCCTTCACTTTCCTTTGATACATCAAAGGAGCAACTATGGTTAAACCAGATACCACAGGTTATCGTGACAGTGCTGCTATTGGATGATACCAGACCCTTGTGTGTTATTGTGTTGAGATGAGTTCAGCCGGAGTTAACAAGGCTAAAACTGACACTGACATGGACCAGGACAAAGCAACACATTTGCCAGAGGACAGTGCTTGTCTCTCATATCAAAGCATCGTAATGGTTTATTACTTAATGGAGAATCAAATTTGAACAATTACTGATTTGATGTGAGCTCCAAAGCAATCTAACTCAAACAAACAAGCGTTGAAAATTACTTGTAGGGATGTGTGAGTGGCGAGCGTTAGGGAACTAAATCATCCGTACTTGTTCTTTCATTTTGTCTCTGACAGCGGTGAAGTATTTTATAAGTGTCCCGCCTCCCTCTGCCCCACCCTGCCTTGATAGCCTTGTGAACCCAGCCCCTTATTCTCTTCACGAGCCAATCATATTTCACTTCCATTCATGTCTCTGAATGGGAAACTCAAAAGGGAGTCCTCATCACGAACACCCACTGATAGGCGAATGCATGCAGGCACACACACGAACACACACACACACACACACACACCCACACACATGCAGACAGTTCTAGTTAGGAGGGCTTGGTCTGGACCACAGCATGAACTTTGTTCTGTTAAAAGTTGCCATTGAAATATGCAGTTGCCATTGAAATATTGTTCTTCTATTGGTGTGGTGACAAAGAGCAGGGAGGGCGGCAGTCCTATCTCAGTGTGAGTCTGAAGGAGCAATGGGCCGGCGGGGATCACCCAGTGTCTCTGCTCAACGGAGTCAGTGTGCAGAAATAATGCCCATTAAACTTGGTCAATCACGCCCCCTCGCTCAATGAAATATGCCCCTTTCACTCATTTCACACCACAATCTATACACCTCTCCGCCATCCATCATCTCTGAAAGATGTCTGAATGCTTTTATTTATGATACATTTTTCAAATTAATGGCTTCTTATGCCGTGACGTTAGATGCTGAGAAAGCTTATCGTGCTGAGTTATGTTATGGAGAAAACGAGCGAAGTTGTCCATTAGTAAATTGAGGTGGAATTCAAGCGTAGAGTTTTCATGTCTCTTGATCACCGGTGAAGCTCTGACGGTCTTCAGCTTCATGGTTTCTTCGTGGTATGTGGGTGGAAATTTTATACTGGCGGTGGCATGTAACAATGACCATGTTGTGAAGCCATTGAGCGTGTCCCAGTGGTGCAGACAGAAGTCATATGGCTTTGTAGGATTATTAAGTGTTGAGTCCCACAACTGCAAAGGAACACTACACCAGTGGAGACACAATGAGTAAAAGTGCCAAAACCACAAAGCAAAACTAATCCATGACAAGTAAAAGTCCTTAAGTACTTAAGCAAAAAGTTCAGAAGTATTATTACCTAAGATAAGGAGAACCCATTAAATTTTGGTGTGGATTTGGCTGAGGAGGCAGATCCAGGATTATATATATAGGGAATTTCAACATTTTCCAAATTTTCCAATTAAGGGCAAATTCATGGATCTTAATGAAGATAATCAGGTACATTTAGGGAACTGATATCTGAGTGTGTGAAATTTGGTGCAGCTTGAAGGGGACTGTTGGGCCTCTGCAGAGGTATGAGTGCCATTCTAGTCTGCCAAATACCTTGGTATCGTAAGTAAAAGTATTGGTTCATCAGCACAATCATTAGATATGAAATTGTATTACACTGTTTATACCAACACAAGAGTGTGCTTGCAGTTGTTTACTATCGTAGACACTCATTGTGGAGTTTTAACTTCAGTAGTACATGATTAGGTGGTTTAGTCCAGTGGTTTCCGACCTAGCGGCTAGGGCCCCTCTGAGGGGGTCATAAGATACATTTGAAGGGCCAAGAAAAATAAATCTCTTCAACACAAATCAATTGCATTTATTTGTTTTTTTGCTTTGGATTAAGAGAGGAAATGTCTGTTTGGGGTAACTGGTAACATCACATAGATCATGACAAGGGCCCAGACTACATAGTGTCATAATAGGTCACAAGCCGACCAGTTACACTTACATTGTATACACTCATTATTGGCTTTTATATGTAAAATCTTTATCATTAAAGTAGATTACAATGATAAAGTACGGTGGAGTGGATGCAAGTAAAGTAACCCAGACTTGTACTTGTTCTTTACATGAGTTAATGTATTAAGTTTCATTCCACCACTGTGGCCGAAGAGCGAGATAAAGTGTGAAATAAAGTTTAGTGGATACCGGAGTCTAAATCATTGTTCACTCCGGTGGACAATGTTCCTTGAGACAGATTATGTTACATTTCTGTGCTTTTGTAGTGAGCGGGGCATTATTTAGAGGCCAGGCCAGAGAATGGTGACTCTTTCAGACCATTGTTACCCTCTGCAACCATAGCTAACGGATGCCAAAAGAGCTTTTTCTCTTACATCTATTCTTTTAAAACGGGTTGCAATAATACCAGTGAGGAGTCTGCAATAAATAAGCCTCCCCTCACTGAGTCAACTAGATTAGATTGCAGGGGGACATCTGTTGAGTGTAGGTGAGCACTTTCTCACTGTATGGGAAAGGAAGTCTTTAGGATGTGCCTCAAGGCATTTTCCTTTTATCTGCGTTTGCTGTGCTGGGTCTCCTCCACCTCCGCCCTCTATTGAACATTTAGAAAGCTGCATTGACACGAGCACAATCAGTGCAGCTGACAGTTATTTTCATGTACACCGGGGCGCTAGTTGATTTAACATGCAATCATAGTGTCAGTTTTACATTCATGCTTTGCCAAATGCACATCGCAGGATGTTATGCTCCGTCGTCTCCTCGTCCCGCCGACAGTTACACCCCTTACACAGCAAATAACTTTTTCAATATTTAATGCTCCTGCTCCAATGTGAGTAAAAAAAACAAACCCACCCGGTAACTTTGTAGATTCTGCTAGTTGTACATGTGATACCAGGAAATGTTTAACCCCCATTGTAGAGAGACAAAAGGTTGTTTTAATCCCACTGTGAGAGAGGAGGGAGGGTCAGGGGAGGGACGTGGGAGGAGGGGTTGTGGGTGTGTTGGAGGGCTGGTGGTGGTGGTGGTGGGGGGGTGGTTTTGTGAGAGAATGGGCTCCTCTCTCCTCACTGTCAGTCAGTCACAGCAGACACGTCGAGGAATACGCAGCCACTGGGATTAACACAACCGAGCGGCAGATGCACACGCCGAGGGGATTTACTTTCATTTACATGTGCAGAGATAAAGGTGATGTATGTGATGTACACTGTGTTTTGTTAATAGCAACCATGTAATCACCTGATGCTCTCAGAGATCGGCAGGTGATGGGGACAAATCCACTGATTCTCTTTCGGGATGTTTCATGCTGAACCAATGAAAGGTCCTGGATGATTTTACTGCTGAGACACTCAATCCATTAGTTTGTTTACATAAAATGAATTCTCATAAAATTGTATTGTTTTTTTTAAAGTTCTGTATGAAGGAAAAAAATCTAAAATATTTAATGCTATAAGCTTCTCATATGTGATGATTTCTTCTCTCTATTATTTTTAAGCTACTATTAAGTTAAACACGTTTTTGACAGTTCACCAGACAAAATAGATATTTAGCGTTCAGCTTTTGGAACGTGTAAATCTCTAAACCTCTAAATGATTATTAGATTACAAATGAAGCAATAGTCGATTAGTTGATGAGCAGAAAATAGCTTCTGTTTTATGGAATTTTATTTCATTTCATTTTGTGTCATTCAGTTTTTAAGCAAAATTGCAAAACATCACCAAGTTCTATTGTAAAGATTTGCTGCTTTTATATAGATAGAGATAGATAGATAGCGTTTTGAAAATAATTTGGGTATAGAGGATTGCTTGTTGTTTGTCATTTTATACACTTTAAACTGATTATATGCAGATTATCAATTCTCAGTATTTTTGCTAAATCAGCAAATCCAATTAGCTTTGACGATAATGTGTGAAGGAGAGAATGTGAGTTTCTCGCAGTGTGGTAACATTTCCTGAGCAGACTTCTTTTGCACTGTGACGTCCACAAAAAGCCTGTTTCCTCGGACAATCAGCCGTGCTGTTATACATTTTAATGGATAGTTTGCACTTTGCCAGCACTTTCATAGAAACACATCTTCTTTCTTCTGCTGAAACTCAACTTATCTCCCCCTTATTGTCACTTCTCTGTCTCTGATGCAGCGTCCCTTAATGTAAATTCATCTTTGAGGGAAAAAAAGAAAGTGCTTAAGTTCTAATTATTTCTCTCGTCTGTGTTGTAGTAATGATGCTTCACCGGGAAAGTGATATCTTCTACAGCCACACTCTTCCTCTTATTAGCCAAGAGCCTAAAATTAATCCCGCAGGCCACTATACTTGTGCTTAGCCCCTTACACACACACACACACACACACACACACACACACACACACACACACACACACACACACACACACACACACACACACACACACACACACACACACACACACACACACAGACAGACAGGTAGTCACACACATCAAGATAACACAGCCTGGAGAAGCAAGAGGCTCATTAGAGAAACGTGTGACATCTCACTTTCTGACATTATCTGCTGTGAGCAATGCTTATTCAACCTGTGGACATCTCACTTTACTCTACATGCATCTGAATGTGGGAAATGGAAACACACTCTATGTCCTTGGACTTAATTAGAGCAATGGTTGGTGGTTGTGCTGTCTGCGTATAGCCAGCATACATATATATTATATATATACAGTATAATGTGTATGACTTATATTATATTTTCTTATTAACTCTGCTAAGAAGGTCATGTCTTGACTCCTGTCCATTTGTTTGTTGGTTTGTTTGTGAGCAATTATGTGGAGGGGTGGGGCATAATAACCCAAGGCAGAACTGGCGAAACCCGTATGGGTGCCATTCTAGTTGATGATGCAATTCTGTTATTTTTATTTATAGCAGCTAACATGTAGCTTTGTGCAGCTTGTTCTGTGGTACTAGTGCTTACTGTGTACTTTTCTGAGCACAATTGCCAACTATTATCAATATATATATAGCTAATATGTTGGTTTATTAACACATACAGACATTTTGTCATTTGATCCTTTCGTTAACCTCAAAGTATTGATTTGAGCAGCTTTCAGGTTCAGGATGTGTGTTACACGCGTGTGCCTCATGTATTAGCTCTTAGCTGTAGTCCTTTCAGTTTGCTGTGAAATGTTGCTGTGCTGTCTCCACATCCATCAGCTGTGTGTTTTGTTTGTCAGCACTCATGACAGGAGAGTGCTCCTTGAGGTAACCAGGGCATTGTGTGTCTCTCGCACTGCCCACTGTCAGAATCCTGTGGTCGGCTATTTCCAGTCTCGCTCCTCCGTCCCTTTCCTCATCACCATGGCAGCAGAGTTTGGCTGAGCTGAGGCCGACTCGGCGGTGACTGAGGGCAGAGGTGGGTTGGCGGGATGGCTGGCCCGATGTCATGGGAGGGGAGGGGGGCTCTTTTGATGGGATCAGCCTTCAGGATGTAGAAAGGTCATTTCGTCGGTTTGTTTTATTCATTGATCTCAGCTGCAATCAGCTGATTTGTAGCTGTTGGCACAGTGAGGAGGAAATTATGAGGTGTAAGGTCGAACTGAAGAAGACAATAGTTTTGCCGTAGTTCTCTGTTCAGGTATCAGCAGTAATATAATGTGATGCTGTGTGTTCGTTCGAGTTTTTAAAACATGTTTCTTTTGAAATTCAGAGCTTTCAAAAGATCAGATTTTCTGGTGTAATATTCTGTAAGTCAATAAAACTATTTACCTCACAAACTCAGTGTATTTGTAGAAAAAGCTTCAAGTAAGTAAACTTGATTTTGCAGAAGTCGTATGAAAAACATCTTGTAGTCAAGCTCGCAGTGTGCAGCAGCTGCAGGGTTGAATCTCAGGTGGTACGAGAGACTTGATCTTCAGTCTGAGCGAAAACAACTGAAAACACATCTGTGATTGGGAGAAACAGAACAAATGTGAAATTGTGTGTTTCACGATTGTGTGTGTGTGTGTGTGTGTGTGTGTAGTGAAAGTAGTGTTAGAGCAGCTTTCAATGGGACTTCCAGACTTGTTATTTAGAGCAGCAGACTGGAGTCGATAAGCCTTCGCTGGTAAATTGGATTGGCTTCTTCAATCGTTTCGCCCATCAACTCCTGCAGGTGTGTGTGTGTGTGTGTGTCCACTGTGACGAAGTTTGAGGAAAGGTTTGGATAATAAACAAAGGAGAGAATAGAAAGGTAGAAGCAGCCTGCGTGGGAAGTCCCCACGTTAGAGCTGAACAACTGAGCAGAGAGAGAGGGGAGGAGATTCAAAGAGAGGACTGTGTTTACAAAAGAAATAAAGAAATGGAGGAAACAAAGACAATCAGGTGAAAGGCATGAGGTGGAGGAAAGGTGACGTGAGGAGAGTATGTGAAGGAGCCGTAACATTAACAATAGTCTTGAATTTTACATGCCTCACACCATTTGATATTAAATCCCACATCTGCACAGGGTTTTAATGTTTAGGATGTGGAACCTGAGGAAAAATTAGGAAACAAAGTGAAGGAAATGAAGAAGGACAGGTCAGTGTGTGAGGGTTGGAAAGAGAAGGAACTTGACGTGAGGATGTAAGTGAAAAGCGGCAGAGAAAAGAAAAAGAGAGAATAGGTTGGGACAGGACTTCAGCTTTGTCTGGATCATGACGCAACATGTACGTCCCCAATTCTCATGATCTGAAGATCTGTCAAATTGTCATGTTAAACTTTGATTTGTGAGCCAAAGAGAAAAAATCTGTCATCTTCAGAAATCCTCTCTTAAGCTGAGATGGAAGAATGGAGGAGGAGAGGGGGGATGAAATTGGGCAGAAAAACGAATATATATTGAACACATGTCAAGACAAAAACATGTATGTTGTCCTTATAAAGGTACCGTGACTTTCAGCTGATTTCACGACTCCGTGTGAGGTCCTGACCTGGACTGCTGGAAATATTCTGACAAAAAAAAGGAGGAGATGAACTGAGAGAGGAAAAGAGGAGAAAGGAGGTTGGTCGGGGAGGTTAAAAAAGGAGGAGAAAAGGAAAATGAAGATTACCGAAGAACAGAGAGAAGATGAGAAAGAACAGGAGGTGAGAGAGGACAAGGACAGGGGTGAGGATAGCAGTAGGTAATAGGGAGGAAAGGAAGCACAGAACAGGCGAAGATAAGAGAAGAAAAAGGAGATGAGACAAGACAAGAGGAGCGACAGGGAGGAGAAGTGTCTCTTCTCCAGCTTCCAGCCGCAGGCTTTTGTGTCTATCAGTTTGGATTACACACTCCTGCCTCGGAAAATCCATGTCCGCACTCTGGTTTACACAGCTCGGGTGTTTGCTTTCTTTTCACCACCAAAACTTGTCACAGTTGGAAGTGTTTTAAGTGCATTTCCACCGAGTCAACACACTCACGCATGATTATGCTTTGAAAAAGAGAATCTCTCCTTTCCTTCCCTCACCCTGCGTTTGATAAGAAGAGGAGATTTCATGCTGGAGGTTCCTGGTGTGTAATCTGTGACCGAGCAGGAGACTTCCTATACAAAAAGGATTTCTGCAGATTATAATAAAACCAAACATGGAGTAGTAGGCCCATTGTGAAGTCAAATGCGATGGAAATATGCATAGCGGTGCAAAAGTTCCTCCCTAGAAAGCTTATTAAGAGCGGCTGGATTCCCCTATCTTGGTTTTAAAGTCCTGGTTGTTGTACTTGAAGACGAGAGGAGCGGAGAGAAATAAATTATGAAAACTAAAAATGTGCTATTCTCTTCTATTTGTGTTTGAGCAGATTGAAGAAAAGCTGAGAAGAAAAGGAACAAGGCGACTGCAGCCGGGGAGGAGCAGGAGAGAGGGGGGGTTCCGGGTTTCTCTGGTAAATTGGAATATTTTTTTTTCTCTGTCCGAGTCTGAATTCATTTTTTCCCCCTCATCAGATCATCTCCGCCGGCAACGTCGTTTTCCAAAACAGCATGAGCTTTTCGGAATCAAGCGTTCTTGTTCTTCTCAAAGACATTTCCACTCCCGTAGGATGTGGACACACACAAATGTCAGTCTGTGTGCCAGTGCCTAACAAGTGTCTGCCGTCCAAATATCTTCATCCATGACGCTGCCACAGCCTGAATGTATTCATGCTGACGCTCGCTGTAGAGCTGCTTAGTCTCTGAACATCTTTTAAACCGTTCCACCGCTACGACTCTTCCTCTCTGTGTCTCTGTTGTGATGCCTGTTCTTTAGTCCTGTCTGTAGAGGCAGAGGTCACCACTTGCTTCACTGGCGTTTGTCCACTTTGCAAAGTGTGTTTTTGTCGCAGCCTCCATTTTGGCAGAAAGGTTTGGCAGGGAATTTAGAAAAACAACAACAAAACACTGGCATTTCTAGTGTCCCAACTGTCCGCTTGATGCATATGGTCGTCAAGGTAACAGTCCCCCTGCTCGCTCACCGCTGCGACAATTGGACGTCGACACTTAGAAATCACAAAATAGCACTCGGAGACTAAATCTGGCCATGTGCCGCTCTCTTATTGACGCATAATGTGTCGTAATGGAGCTCGCAGGGGTAGGAGAGCTGCCTAATGGCAGTCGCACAATTAAGAGCTAAAGTCTCTGTGTGCATTAGAGCCCGGAGAATTGACTCTCAGCTCGTTTCTTTAAATGACCCCCTGTAACCTTTGGCTCAACCCCTGATTACAGCTGTTCAGAGAGTGGGATGCAGGGAGGAGTTGATCTAATTCTCTGTGAGTGGAGGTGACACGGTGTGATGTGCATCCACTGCCCTGTGGAGTGTGAAGGAAGGCCCCCGGCCCCTGTTGCACGCCGAGCTGAGGAGGGACTCGTACGACTCCTCTGCCTCTGCTGCTGGTGCTTGTTTTATTTTTGGCCGATTTCTCTCCCTGCTCTACCTCTGCCTGTCCGTTCATTTGTCACTGAGGCTCTCATTCTCCTCTCCTCTTGTCGCTGCACCGTGGCAGTGGGTTGTTGTTGTGAATGCGCGCTGCCTGTCAGAGAGGCTGAGTCCACAGTTTTCAATGGCCGAGTCATGGAGGGCCACACGTAGGAGCTGCGCACTGAATTTGCAGTTTGAAACACAGTGAGGCGTGAAGCGTCCATTGTGAGCGGCGGCATTCAGGGTCCCCGGCCCTTCAATGGAAGGCTGCAGAGGTTTCTGTTTACCTCCACACTGCTGCCTTTCACTGGCTGCTCTCATGTGGCAGGCAAGGGAGTGTGCTATTATCACTCATGTTGGTGTGTTTAGATGCAGAGTGGGGGAGGATGGGAAAAAAACATATATCGAGGAGGATCACCCAATCAGAGCTTCGCCTGTCCAGAAATAGCTCTACATGATTCTGGCTTTTGACTTTAAATCTTATGAGACCGAGTTACATAATCTTCTACAGTGCAGTCAGAAGGTATAATAATGCAGTTTCCTTTTTTTACTCTACTCCGACACCTTGGATCAGAAGTGAAAACTACAAGGTTTAAGTGCTGCCTTTTAGTTTTATAGGCATTTGATTTTCTTGTCAGCAAAGTGCTGCAGGACAACACACGGAAAAGGCAACCATGGTGTTTTATGCCCAAACTCTTGATTTCAATTCAGTCTCTTGACGTCCTCACCTGATCATGTGTCTCTGTGGAACAGACTGAAGGCAAGAATCCCCTGACACGTGTTCAGTGGCTGCAGTACAGGCCTGGCAGAACAACACCGGGGGACGATTCCAACCATCTTGCCTGTGTCTTTTATCCAGGCAACTAAATATTTCTATATATATTATATTTGATATATCATAGCAGGGAATTGAGATCTGATCACGAGTGGTCACAAGAGACACATTCAGGATCCCCTCTCATCCCAGGTGTGAACACATGTACTTAACAGTGACTTAACTACTGATCAGATCACTCAGGGCGAACGTTAATACCAGGGGTGAAGAGCTGTTTGTCTCTGTATATCGACCCTCTGATTGGCTGGGGACCAGACCAGGGTGCACCCTGCCTCTCACTCATTGTCAGCTGGGATTGGCTTTAGCCTCTCTGCTGGCTCACGACCCTTAGAAAAGAGAAGCGGTATAGATGATGGATGGATATTTTATAAGGCTACAAAAAAGTATGTAACTCCTACAATAAAAACTGGACTGAGCCAATGACCCTTCCTTTTCATTTATACCCCTGCACCTGAAAAGTGTCATCATCCACTATGAATGAAGCAGCAGCTTTTCTCACATACTGAGAAAGTACGAGTGATGTTACGCAACTGCACTTCGGAGACCAGACCAGTTGCAGATGAATATAGGGATTCATGCACACACACACACACACACACACACACACACACACACACACACACACACACACACACACACACACACACACACACACACACACACACACACACACACACACACACACACACACACACACACACACACACACACACACACACACACACAGAGGGCCCCTGGGCAGATCTTTGCACGTCGTTTCAGATGAGCACGTCAAGATATTTCTCTTCATAGGTGTCTCTTTGATACGTGCCTGACAATTCTCCATCGGTTCTGTGTCAACACTCTTGTCTGTGCATGTTGTGTTCAAGAGCAGCTGTATCTAAGAGAGAGGCTGTGTGGGTGAGAGAGCAGATTCTGTGTGTGTGTGTGTGTGTTGTTTAGTGTCTCATGGATGTATGGTTGGCAGAGACAGGGAGGTGCTGGGAGACACAGCTGAAGTGTCAGAAGGAAGGACAGGAATAAACAAATAGATGAATAGGTGGATACAAAGAGGGTGAGGGAGAGAAAGAGGCTGCGTGATGTGTTAGAGGTGGTGGGGCCACTCCTGAGGGGCTCCTGCTTCTCCTGCTCCATCTTCCAGGCTTTCAGAGGAAGTCAGCTTCATGCAAATCTGACTCACAAACAGCGGACAGCCTTGA
Organism: Hippoglossus stenolepis; assembly: GCF_022539355.2. Lineage (NCBI taxonomy): Eukaryota > Metazoa > Chordata > Actinopteri > Pleuronectiformes > Pleuronectidae > Hippoglossus > Hippoglossus stenolepis. The sequence goes on along the minus strand of NC_061487.1, from coordinate 11,175,290 downwards.
GAGTCAGAGGAGACACTGTTTTATATGTGTGGTTTTATATTATCTAGTCCAGCCTGGAGGTGGGTTTTACTCCATACTCACTGCTGAATGCAGGTTTCTTCCATTGCTCCAAAAACTTGGTTCCCAATTAAAAGGATTATTTTAATTGGTAAGACACAAATGAATTAAGTTCTTGTGTTATTATAACTTCCCAACTTTAAACAAACTCTTTTTTTCCAGTGTAGGTGATGACGACAGGACGTACCAATGTTAAACAAAATTCCTCTGCATTGCAATTTGAAAGCAAACCTTGACATGAACCCTGATTGAGACCTTCAGGTGTGAAAATGGCCTCAGAGAGTGAGAAAGTGGTAGAGGAAATGGAGAGCATAGGGGCCACTGGTGGTTTAAATCCTGACCATGTAATGCAGCCCTTTTTAGCAAACCTGTTTATATGAAAAAAATTTCAGCAGAATTATTGACTCATCTTGTTTTTCTCCTTTTTTTTTTACCTGAAACAACTGAATCCATCTCTCTGGGGGGGGGGTTCTATCAGTTTGGAGGGGGGCCTCTAAAAACTAAATGATATATGTGGCTGTTAGGCGTGGGTCCTGGTCCGAGGCCAAGTCTGTCTGCTCATCAACATAAACAGCCTGCTCCGTGGGTGATGCGCTGGAATACAAATGGCAGAATTTAGATGTACGCCCTCGCTCACCTGCGTCTCAGCCAATTCTGATGAGGAATTTCTCTCGGCACCTGCCGAGAGCGAGAATAAAGAAAAGAGTAAATATGAAATGTAAAAGCACAGGAGAGAAGCAGGCTGTGTTCAGACTTATGTTTGTGCATTTCTACTGTGTGGTGAATAACATCCAACCTCTATCCACCGATATGTTGTTTTCTGTTTCCACATTTCAATTCCACACTATAGAATTATTCTATTCATTGACAGCGTATGCATCTTTCTCCATTCAGGACTTTTTCTATGGAGCTCAGAATAAAAAAACACTCCTTGAATCTAAATCCTTTCCATTCCATTTTAAATACATATATTTTTTAGCTTGTAGTAATTCAAACTAACACATGTTCTACACTCTTCCTTGGTGCACCTCCACTGCATGTTTATTCCTCCTCTCAGGAATGTGTGGGCATGTTCAGATTGTGCTGTGTTGATTTTCTTGTTGCTGCTGCTGCGCCTGCAACCCGGAGAACTTCCACCTTTATTATTCACAAAGCCTCTTTTCACCAGAGACATTTCATAGCAGGTAAAACACCAGTGTTATAGTTTCACGTCCATTAGGTGTGTCAAGTCCAGGGTTCAGAGATTGGGTTTGCTGGATCATTGGCATGACATGTTAGGAGGCTTAAATTTAGGCTACGTCCACACAACACGTTTGTTTGAAAATGCATCAACTCCGGCGTTCACAGTACTCTGGAGCTTTAGAGCGCCTGAGGTGCCCCTGTCACTTGACTCCTTACAGACGAGTAAACATCACAAACAGTAGCGCTAAGGTATTGTATTCATTATGTATAAGTGTTTATGTTTTCCAAGGGACCAACTTTTAAAAACACAATCCTTATTACAATTGTGAGGTGTTTTGATTGTATTTCCAAAGCTTGTTTGAAGTACACAAAGGAATTAAACCAGAAACAATTTGCGAAATATATTCATATATTCACTGTGTCTTTGTTCACAGCTATAGAGTCAACAGACAACAAGAAATTACCTTATTTAAAAAGAAATTAGGTTTGAATATTTAAAGTATACTTGGCCACTGTGTGTTAAAATGTGGCCACTTTATGGCCCCTGATTAAAAACCAAAATCTGCCTTTAAAAAGGAGCCAGTGTTAATGTTAATGATAACAGATGTAATGAGGGAGTTCAGTTCATGTTAACATCAGAGTCCTAATTACAACCGGGAAGCTCAGATTTGTGTTGCAAGCGTTTGCTTTTCACTGAGATCAATATCTCTTTGAGCTCTTTAAAAACAAAACAAACAATGAAACCACACATCAAACAAAATATGTTTTTCGATTTAGGAGCAGAAATTAAACCCAAGTTTTAGTTATAGGGTGTTACGTTGTCAATACACAGAATTTTGACCTTTACACCACCGCCTCTGCAAGCTTCTGCTTTTGTCCAGTGATGAAGTCATAAAAGTGGAAATCTTCCTCCCACTCCATCAGATGTAATGTGTAGTTGGATTATTCTACTCCGTCAGAGGAAGCAACACCACCAGATTGGGTGTTCAGGGTTTTAATGTGGAATGATATCAATATTGAAGTAAACTGTAGTAGCAGATTTTTTTTTATCATTTCTTATCATTTGCGGATACGCTGCTGTAAATGATAAACATTTTTTTATACAGAAAACCAGATTTCTATGAGCATTCCTATCAGGGGGATTCAAATGTAACCCAGACCACATGTTTACCTACTTGACTATAAAATACATGTATACATTCTTCGTATGTGGGCAGAGGAGGGCGAGGTTGTATCTGTACAGACACTATACCATTATCTGTTACAGCAGTGATTCATTCCTCTGTCATGTTTGGCCGCGAGGGTCACAAACAAACTGAAACACCCCTGGTCGCCCTCATCGTATACGTGTCACACACACACACACCTTGTCCAGCCGTACGTTTCCGTGCTGACCTTTCCCGTAAAAAAAAAACCCCTCCACCAGCTCCACTCCAGCCTCACCCAGGCATTATCCAGCACTCAGCAGACACTTCTCCTGCATTAGCGACCAGGCCCATCCCGTCAAACACAGACATAGGACAGAGGTTGTTAGCGGAAGCCTGGCGGACTGTTAGTGTTAAATGGCAACAGCGTTTCCTCCGGAATCGCCGGCTGATGGAGCGGTTCTTGACGGAGCCATTATTTCTGATGGGGCCAGTAGACGGACTGCGAGGATGGAGGACTGTTTGTCTGAACTGTGAATCCCTACGGGTAAAACCACCTTACCCACTCGAAACACACTCAAACTCTCCAAATGATGGATGGAATGGGGGAAAAATCTCTTCACTATAACACCTGGAAACATTTTTTTTTTTTCCATTGTTGAGTCTTTGTGTGTGTTTTCACATCAGCTTAACTCGTGAAGACACTTTTACGGCTTGTAACTTTCTTTGTGAGAAAGCCAAGTCCTCCATTAGTATCATTAATACTCATTAGCTTACATTTCAGTCATCTTGACCCATGAGACAGACAGTAGCATGTTCACACTGACGCCTTGATGCAGTGCCAGCAGTCACCATGAGTCAGTCCGCACCACAGGCTTTTCCTTCGTCTATAATCTTCAAAATTCTCTCTTTAATTTCACAAAAAAACAGCACTTCAAATAAAACGGGGTCATCCAATTACTTCCTTACCCCCCAAAAAAATATTTCCATTCACTTAAGATCAAATATCAGCAATTTCAGTCTCTGAACTTAATTACATCAAATCCCATCAAAAGTCTTGGAATGGGGAAGATTTATAATAGAAATTCTCACTCTTCAATTCAAAGCCAGTCAGAGGACTTACTCAGAGCTGCGTTTGATGAATTGTTCACTTCCCCCCACGACTTGTTTGTTGAATTTAGCATATGAAAACCTGACTGGGGAAACAGAGGAGCCACAGCTCAAACTCATTCAGACTGGGGCTCAAAGAGAGTTTTATCAGCCACACACACACGCTGAGCAACAGTTCTGCATGTGCTGTGTATTTCAGTTGCTCTTGTGTTAAGTCACATTAATTATGTTCTGTATGAGTCTGTTTTCATGCACTGACAAATTGGAGAAGAGACAGCTACTGTCTCCTTGTGTCTGATGTATTAAGTGATGGAAATATGTCAGTTCCAAGAGTGCAAATTCAAATTAGGGCTGAAACTATTAGTAAGTTAACTGATTCCTCAACTTTCAGTTTTTAATAAACAACACATTTTCTAATTACCTCGACCAAGGAGAACATTTTTTCACCCCTATTTGTTTTTTGGTTGCTTTATTTGTTTGTTTGCCATATTAGGCAAAAACTAGTGGACAGATTTCCATGAAACTTGGTGGAAGGAGGCAGTATGAGTAATGTCAAGTTTCATTGAGCAGATCAAAGATTTATTTTCCCACTTGCTTTAATATTGCGAGGCGTTTTTCAACATTTTCACAGATTTCTCAGAGAATAATTAATGGATCTTGATGAAAAAAAATCTGGTACATTTAGGGGACAGAGTGTGTAAAATTTGGTGCAGCTTCATTTAATTAAAATGAAATGTTTGGCCTTGGTGGAGGAATGTGCTCCACTAGTTTTCTGTATGATTCAGTGCATTGGCAGGTTGGACATAAAACATTTCTCTCTGCATATATTACTTTATTACATACAAAATAAGTCTGCACCAAAAGTGCCAATCCAAAGTAGTACTGAAACAATTGGTTGGTTGAATACTCAACTTTCAGAATAACCATTGATTGCAAATTGATTTATGTCAGTTAATTCTTCCTGCTCTTCAGAAGTGAAGATTTGTTGCTTTACTGTTTATTAATCCGTCAACAAGAACTATGATGAAAAATTTAGCATCACATAACATCTACATAAACAGTGAATATTTAAGTGATGAAAACACCTCAAATACTCAAAACTCAAAAGAAAGATGTCCCTTCAAAGTACGGATGAAATCACAAGTCACTCATCAATTTGTGGATCAACTAACTGTTACTAGACCTTGGCAATACGGCCAAAGATGAAAATGTTATCATTATCAATATCATGATAGATATTACTTAATAATAAGCAAAACATTTTACAAATCTGAGCTAGATCAATTTTGTTTTATACCTCCTCTCTCTGCACGTATGAGTAATACATCAATATATATTGGACTTAAGTTATATTGCTATTGTGCTAATCATTAATATTGTTTTATTGTCCTGCCCTTACCCTTAATAGATTATATATTATAGATAGACCATTCATTTTTAATTGATTATAATCGAAGCAGTGAACTATCTTTGTGTAAACCTAACTCATGGATTCCTCTAAGTCTCTATTGGGAAAATCGATTTTCTATTTTTCCAGCGTTTTGGAAGGGTTAACCCCTGTTTGTGCCTTGATTTGATTTTCCCCACATTTTGAAAGGACCATTGTTTGTGTCCTCTCTGTCTGAAATTGGATGGTGAGTTCTTTTGGAGAGCAGCGGAGGGGAAATGATTTGTATTCACCTGCCGTATCTGAATGGAGCTGAGGAGGGGCAGAGAGAGAGAGAGAGAGAGAGAGAGAGAGAGAGAGAGAGAGAGAGAGAGGGAGCGAGGGCAACTACATAGTGCTTCCTTTATGTGATAATGGATTGCTCTGACATTCACACACATTGTGGTGTGGTGTGTCTATCAGTCAATACTCACCAACCCGTGGGATGAATGGCAAATTTTTGTCAGACGCCATTAAAGAGGGGCAGTAACACAACAGGTAACACAGCTCTGTATTATGTCTCTTTGATGCCCAACCAGCGACAGAACCGACACATGTAACATATGTGTCTTCACATCCTCCACTCCTGCAAATTAATTTCTCTGTTCTCCTTTTCTTTCTTTCTTTCTTTTTTTACGTAACTGCACTCTCTTTTATTGGCGCGGCTAAGCAACTGGATTCCTCTGTCAGCTGCACAAAAGAGACAAAGTGGACCCGGGGACGGGCAGTAATGAGCAGCTCCTCTTACAGTGTTACATATAGAGCGGCCGCGGTGTGGGGAAGCCTTCGGGAGACAATGGAGGGTTTTGAGAGGTCTGGATCCCTCTAAAGCCCGTCTTTGATTGAGCTTCCTGGCACTGCGCTCCAGTGCTGGGGCGGATTGTGGAGTGGGAGCTGTGGGTTCGTGGAGGGGGTGAGGACCCTCCTCTGCGCTGACCTTTCACAGACACAGGTGGGGTGGAGTGGAAGGGCCTGGTGGAGGTGGAGGAGGGGAGTGGCAGCAGAGGCTCATTGTGGAGCTCTGTGAAGGTGGCACTCAATAACACTAGAGCTCGCGGCCTCTGTCCACCGGCTGGGGATTTTCTCACCACTACTTTCTCACTGGTAAATTACAAGTTGTGGTAACACACTGTGGTGACAGTGCACAGTCAGTGTTCAAGTCTCCTTATCAGAGGTTGCTCTTTTTTAGCCATGCTTGTGGCTTTGCTCTAGGGACAGAAACATTGATCGGTAACTTAGTCCACCACTTTGGTCCATCAAATATCTCAGGAACAATCAGATGGATTGCCACTAACTTGAGCAGATACTTACAATTATGTTATGAACCACGGTTCAGTTTGATCTGGACCTAGACCATCTGGTCTGAAACATATATTGGTTCTGACTAAATTGAAAAGTCAGACAGTTCAAACCAAACAAATAAGGTATAATAAAGCGCCCTTAGTTGTTACATCTACTTACATCTACATCTGCTACATCTACGACGCTGCGTGAGGATTCATTTTGTTGAATCTCTTTTACTTGTTGCCTCTGAATCCTGTCTCACTCTGTGAATAATTTTCCATGATGAGCAGTTGCCTATGGACACGGCCTCAGGACAGAGGTGGTCCTCAGCGCCTCTGTCCACCTGCTTCATTCTCACTGGCAAATGACATGTTCTGGTAACACGCAGTGGTAACTGCACAGTTAGCGCTCGCGCTTTGTTGTCTGATGTTGTCGGTGGATTTTGCGAGACTGAATGGTTCCATACAAAGCTCTAAATAACTTGTCGCTCCCTGCCTGCCTGCCTCTACTGTATCAGCACAATTCAAATTCCACCAGTAGAATGTTTATTATATACTAGTGCTTTTCTAGAAAGGCGTGGTTGGATTAACTGTTGACTGGGAGCAATCACATAAACACTGTGTCTCTGTGTTACACCGCCTGACAGGGCCCACAGGAATTGCACTTGCTACAAACATCACAGCTGCCGGTTTTTGTGCGTTTGAGGTGAACATTTCCCGGCAACGCCTGTCTCACCCAGACTCTCTTTGTTGCACGCGTAAGCTCAAAGTAAACTCCACATATTGGCCCCATCTTGAGAGACCCCTCACATGTGCGGTAAGCCATCCGGTGTGAACATGGTGGCACACTGAGATTCTAATCATACCTCCTTTGTTGCGCTCGGAGGAGGTTCAGACGTTTTTTGGGGGGCTGAGCAGATGTCAAGCGTACAGTTTCTCTCCAAGGTTACTTATGAGATGACAAATAGGTCTAGGCCTCTTTGCCCTCTTTTTTTTTTTTTCATGTGTCTGTGTTTGATGAGAGGGTTGACATCTTTTTGTCGGCATGGAGATGTGAGAGCAGTGGGGGATTGCCATGGATACAGAGTGCCCTTTTGGAGTGCAATTTTGAGCTGCTCTCCTCCGCTCAAAACTGTTTGGAGAGTTCCTATATTTATCAGTAAAACATTTTACCACATTTGCTGAACTCTGAGGCTTATGGATTATATTATAACAGTATTTGTTTCTGATTCCACGTATGCATGGGTGTTCCCGCCCGCTGTCTCAAAGGATTTGTTTGTCCTCCCACTGCAGATTGGTTTTATGTTGATTACTTTCTCGAAGCTGTTATGTTTTTGTAACTAAAGTGCGTCTTGTGGTGTTGTGTGCCGAGGATTTTGAGGGTCCTTTTGGCTGTTCAGAATGCTGGTGGGCATGCTTTCCTCCCACTCTCCTGAATTTGCTCATGATAATGAACCTCTGCTCAGCATATGAATGGCCTCACCCATAACACTCTCATGTGGCAGGGCGAACGCACTCGAGCTCCATCCTCAACGTCCGACATCCTGCACTGACCCGCACGCTGTGAGAACACATAAACAGGGAGGATGCATATAGAAATGAATGTAATCGAGTATGAATTCACATGCTCACACATACACATGCATAAGCAGGACTGCTGAGGGATACTAACACATCCTCTCTTAAGCAGTGATTACAGTGTGGGGAGCAGCTATCAAGTAAAAGGTCAAGTTCAGATCTACAGTTGCTCATTGAGCCCCGTGCTTCCCCCTCCAGATCTCGTTTTAATGATTGTTTTTTAAATTTGCCCCTCGCTGCTCCCGTAATTCTCCAGTAATGAGCTACTGTGCAAGTCAGGTGTCAGACAAGTGTACAAATGCACTATTGGGACTTAACTTTTTGCAACCTTGCTGACATCGCTCTTTGCTAACGAATTATTTAAAGCTTTTGCTGCATTTCGAGGGAGTGAAAAGATGGAAAGATCTACACTTTGCCACCAGCAATTATCACAAGGAGGTAAAAAGGAGCTTCATACGCCCATCCCAATCATGAGAAGCCTCTCAGAGAGAGCCCTGGCATAATGTGAGGATGTGACTCACTGACAGTTTTTATATTTAGCTGGCCTGCGATGATAAGATGAAAGCAAAAGCGCCTTTTGGTTCCATTCAGGTTGAACAGGCAGGGATTTCCTCCCCAATGCCACCGTCCCATCTAGGGGTGCCGCTTCCATCTGCATGCTAAAGAGGAGCCCCCCCTCTCAGAAGTGCTGGCGCCGGCAGTGATTAGCATTTTAGGTAGAGGGGACAGAAAGCGAGTCCCGGAGTGTTTTATGGCGTGTACAAGGGAGGAAGCTGAATGCCGCTCTGTGAAAGGAGGAGGACTAAACAAATTGCCAGACACGTTGCATTAGTAGCAGTTGCCTATTTGCATTAAGAGTTGTGGTAGAATGATAGCTGGGGAGGAAGTAGTGGAAACAAGAGCCACAAATCTTGAAAGAAATCTGCAGAGATTTGGTATAGAAGCTTCATGAATTCTGGTACCAAACTGATGGAAGCTGCTTCATTTTCTCTATTGACGTTTCAGAAAATCTTTATACAAAGAGTTTTAAGTCTGAAACCAGATGGACCAGCTACGGGATGAAAGAAAAACAAAAGATTTTCATCCCATTGGATTCTTCGTCATCTCTTAAAAAAGGAAAATGTTAGAAAGAGAGGCTGCTCTACGGGAAACGTAATGTTACGCTAAACCATCCAGTCGAAGCTGACTTCATTTTTGGAACTGTGTTACACATTTCCATGGTAACGGCGAACTCCACAAATCACAGATGTTGCTCTTACACCTGAGGATTGTGGGAAGTGCAGTGCTTCTTTTTTTTTTTTTACGAAGTTGATATCATACAGACTTGTGGCTTCTAGAGGAACATTAGACATCGTAGCTCTTTGTGAGTCGACTTTGGATGGTTTCAGTATTATGGCTGAATGTTAAAATGTCTAGTCAGAAAATGAATGGAATTTTACTTCCCGAACCACGCTGTTGAGCTCTATTATGAGGATATAGCAAAATAAACATAATATCAAAACCACCTAAATTTATGCTTTCAGTATTCATCCAACAAAAGAGAAAAGAGGAAGATATAAACAACTAACTAGAGTGGAGAAGATGAAATATAGATCTTCTCCTCATTGCCTTGTGTTGTATAGTACAGATGAAAGGGCCATGATATGTTTTTTAGCTTCAGGGTCTCCCCCATCAACACGACCCCCAGTTCATACGTTAACCACACTAATTATTCGCATACGATCCCCCAATTATAAAAGCTAATGAGGAGATTATGGGAGACACACGTTGATGCCGGCCCATTTAATTTCCATTGTTCCTTGTTGCAGATAAAAGCCCTTTGAGCCGTAGTATTCAAAGCCTTTGAACATTCAACCTCATATAGCACAGATATAGTTCACTGCTAATGCCCATCCACTACATTAGCTGTGAATCCATTAAACGATCAAAGATGGCTGCTAAATGTGACACGTTCAATCTTTCTCTCAGCTTTTATATAAAATGACAGCATTTATTTTACATTCATTTTCTTTATGAATGTGGCTTAATTAGCATCGGTTGAAGGACTGTCTCGCTGTCTTCTACAGCGGGGCGCTTTCAAGTGAATGTTTAATGGCACCGAGGAATGGGCACGCAGCCCCGGGCGTGGATGGCATGCGGCGCAGGCAGCCTCGAAAAAAAAATCAACTCTCCCGACCGTATCCGTTTTTCTCATCACCACCTTCCTGAGTGTGGAGCCGTGCTCGTCATTACACCCCACATCCAGCCGTCTGCAGAGGATCCCCACTGCTCCATTAAGGCCGTACACCGAGGCTCACAACCCCCTGATTGCATGAGCCATCAATAGCAGCGATTAGGAGAGTTAATAAGGGTGCGTGGCATGAGAGGAAGGTTTGTCTTTCATCACAACTGTACGCCAGTGATGCAACGGTGCCAATGATTCTGTTGGTTTTGCAGTATTGCATCACTATTGTTTTGCACGGACAATGGCTATATCTTTTTCTAGTGGTTAGCATAAAGCATATGGTGTATTATCTGTTGCTGTAAGGGAGGTCAATGCACCCCCGGTGACTGCTATTCATTTACACTGTGGTGTGTTTCAAGTCCCAGTGCTCGTGCCCCTGTCAGCTCCATCTGTGCTCAGACATGTCCTGACCCTCTCGTTCTGTGGCTAGTGTGCATGAATGTATCCCTGCCTGTGTGTGTGTGTGTGTGTGTGTGTAGTGTGTGTGCATTGCGGTATGTGCTACATCTCTGACATGTGCACAAAACCAATTAGTTTTGGGATGGCGAAGTAGCCGGCCATGGGAAAATGACAATGGAGTAATTGAAGAGGCTGGCTGAATGAGAGGCCAGACAGCTCAATGTGGCTTCGACACAAGTGCTGAGTGTTTTCTCCACGGGTGAAATGAACAGAGGGAGAACCAGAGTCCTGAGTGAAGGCGCTCTTGTGCTGTAGACAGTAATTAACATTACAGAGTTTTACTTTGATGGCATTTTCTCTAGAAACACAACTACTAAGGTTATGTGTTGGCGTTTAATGGTCTTTAACAGTGATTTTGCTCATGTCAGCTCATTAATTTCATACATGCTTTACATCATAGCTCGCCACACTGTTAGGTTTCAGGTTAGTGTTTTTCCAAGTGACCTTTGAATGAATGAAAGTCAGTTGTAACCTGGATTCATCCATCACCATGAACCTCAAGTCTGCAATAGTTTTTGTCACAGTCACATTATTGTTTCATGTTAACGTGGTTTATGATAACAGATTGATTCCATGTGACTAAGAAAACATCAATGAAGATTTGATGTTTACTGTGATGGATTACATCGTGTCAAGCAAGTTCCTAAGAGTCTTTCACATCTAAAGGAAATAAATGAAAAGTAACGGTTACTTGAAACCTTCAGAGTGCACCTTCTTGCCCCTGCAAGAGACTAATTCCACAAAGAATTCTCACCTGACTCTTCTCTGCAGGAGCATTTTGGCATCTTTCAGCTCATTGTTTTGGTTTTACAACCTGCAGCTTTAGATAGATAGATAGATGGATAGATGGATAGATAGATGGATAGATGGATGGATGGATGGATGGATGGATGGATGGATGGATGGATGGATGGATGATAGATAGATAGATAGATAGATAGATAGATAGATAGATAGATAGATAGATAGATAGATAGATAGATATGTTGATTTTCCTAGGAAGCTGTTTCTATCATAAAAGCTCTAATACTTACTGGTCACTACTTACTCAGCATGAAACTGCAGACAAGCACAGTTAGAAACTAGCTGCTGAACACAGTATTTAGCAGCTGTAGAGCCAGATGTTTGCCACAGGAGCTGGTAGAGACCAAAAACAGAGCTAAAAGGTGAGTGAATATGGAACAAACCAAAATGAATGATCCATTAGATGTGTAATTATGGAAGTCTCTACTAACATGTTTAACATATGAACTTAAAAGGTGATGATAATTTACATTTTACAGGACAAAATGAAACAGTTAATTTTGGTTTATGGAGCTAAAACCTGTCAAATCACTGGTATAGTCCTATAAGTACACTGAAGGGTGATATTATGAGGTACTGCCCGTAGTTTCTGTTTCTCCTGTCACACTGGGACAGTGTTCAATGTAAAGCACACCTGGCTACAGGGGCAGTTTGACTGGTGGTTGGGTCAGATCGAAGTTGGATCACGTTCCCACCTCAAACAAACTGTCCCAGAGTTCATTCAGGACCAGACTGAGACCAACTCTATACAGGCTCATGGTGTGGCTGCTTTCCCCCTCAACACACTACAGCTAACAAATCTCTTGAGTTTGATTTAAAAGATAGTAGGTTTAAAAAAACGCCCTCATTGAGACAGCGTCTTAGTTTATCTTCTTGCCCTCGTCTGTTTTGAATAATAGCTTATTATCCTCACTTGAAGTGCCCCCCACCAGCCTCTGATGTTTGTTGGTGAGAGGCCATTTACTGTTCGATTTCATCTGCTGTCTGACAGCTTTTGGAAACAGCACTTCAAACACTCTGCGCTGAAATGAGCTGTGAGATTGGCCTGAGTTTCCTGTTGTGTTAGCACATGATGGATGGCAAGGTTCAACAATAGTGATTTGATATTTTCTCATTATGTCTCCCCTCCAATAATTCCATTTTCAATTTTTTTTTAATAAAATGAGCTTTGAACTGTAGTTTCTTCTTTCGGATGCAGGACTAATTTTACACCAAATTAGCAGGTATACGCAGGTTATTTCAAACATTGTTATACCTGCTTAAAAAAGAGCTTTACCTTTGCCAGTGGAGGTTTGTTTTTCTGCGTGAGTCATGTTTGACGTCACGAATGCACCGGAAACTGAGAAGCTTTCACACATCACTGTCTTACCACCTTGGACAATACGACAAATAAAGCTTTTTGCACATTTTATCGAGATAAAACAAATTAAACTTAACCAATAAGTACACAAACGTTTGACACTATTTATGCGCCAACGCCCAGAGGTTTAATGCACGTCATAAGGTTTTGCTGGAAAGGTGCAGTGTCACGATCTAGACTGCCAAAATAAAGAGGAAGAAGTTCGGGCGTTCACCCGAGTGTCATGTTTCTCTCACTGCCGATAACAACCTGTGTTTACTGCAGAGTCATCGGACGCGGGAGTGAATGCTGATTGTATCCCTTCCCATTGCAGACAAAATGTCAGATGTTGATGGTGTTAGTTGGTGCCTCATATTACATAGGTAAAGTGAGGGTTTTAGAATGAAAATGAAAATGAAAAGGGTAAAATTCTTATCCTCACTATACTCAGTCAGGATATAGATTGAGACTCTGTTGGTTGGTTCATTGTCATTAGAATCCCCCTTGAGTTTCCAGTGTCATCCCCCTGTGAGAGGGATGTGAGGGGCCGGCCCGTATCACTGCAGCTCACAGGGGATAATTATGGCACGCACAAACAAATGAATACAGGCGCACATATACACAGCGCGCACACACAAAGACACACACATGCTGACCGGCTGGAGCTAAGCTGCAACACCTCATTAAATTGGGAAATGAATCCTGAATGAAGCCCTGGCTCCTTTCCAGATAACAATCACCAGGCTTTCAGGGATTCACCATAAAATCTATGATTAACACATTTATTCTCTGGCTGTCACCGGCTGCCTGCTCTGCTCACTTCACCTGAGACTGTGCATCGCTAAGCTCTGCATGCCTCTACTGCATTCTTACATATTTATACTTGTTATCATCTCTATTTATTTGTATTTCAAAGTCAAAATTGCCAGCAGATTTCACCAAATCAGACTGAGACAGACACAAACAAACAATAAAGACGTTGATCTCTGTCATGGCAACAACATTTACGGAATCAAGCTGAATTTCGGAGCTTTTATCTTGAAAAGTTGTCGTCTCGGGTCTGAAGATTGTGTTAAGAGTGCGAAATGGACCTGACATAGTCGACATGCATTGTTTAAAACAATAACAGCTCAGTACATCATTCAAATTATATATGAAAGCCACACTAGTGAACAATAATAAAACAAATTCAGTTTCATTATATGAAAAACATTGATTATAAACTCCTTATTTATGTCAAGCAAACAACCCATTCCAAAGGGGCATGTTCAGAACATGCACTCCATAGATTCTGTTCACTTGAATAACTTTTTGCATTCATACAATTGGATTGGAGATGAGAAATTATTAAAATACACAACTCATTATCATGTATCCTGCATGACTGACATATAATCATTGATTTCTAACGTAACAAGATCAAAATATATATCGAAGGTCAGTCTCTGATGCAGGTTTTCTTGTCAGACTGAGTTCAGCACCCCCGCCTGCAGCCTGCAAATGAGTTGATGAAATTGACCCCCCGCCTCTCCCCTCACCGGATGATTTTATGTCAGATCCCAGGAAGGAGCTGCCGGATGGCGTACACAGCAGCGTGATTGGGTGCCCTGGGCCGATAATACAGGCCCTTCCCCTGAGAGGTGTAGTTGAAGCTGGGGGCAGCAGACATTAGCCTTGGTCTCTTCCCTCGCTACCAGACGCCTGCTCGGGGGGCCAGTTCTGAATCATGACTTGGGGGTAGGTAGGGGGGGGGGGCAGCACTGACAAATGCATCAGCTCCCAAAGGAGGACCACTCTGGGGGTCTCGACTGCCTTGCTATCTCGCCTGTGGCCCCAGACACAAGCTCCCACCACAGCCTCATCTTGCAGTTCTGACCCGCCCCAAGCCGGAAGGCAGCAGAGCAGAGCACGCTGCCCCCACCTTTTTAATGGGCTCGATTCCTTTCTCTCATACACTAACTGACATTAATATCCCCAAAATTTGATAGCGCGGTTTTGCAGTAACGGAGCAAATGAGTCCGGCTGAGCTCTAAATTAAGCGGTGACATTTTAATACTGTGGCTGGCACAGTACGTGGCACAGGATGCCCTGGGTAAAGACAGGCAGGAGAGCGAGATAAAAAAGAACAGGTCAGGCTGTTAAAAGACAGAAAAGACCCCTCCTGGGTTCTGTTTTCCTCAGTCTTTGTATCCATTTTATTAGCAAGCTGCGCTCACAGTTATTAAAAATAATGAATTATACCGATCGTTTCACTGTGACAGTGCTGAATTATGCAGATGAATATAAATTAAATTGAGCTGAGTCATTTTAAATTAGTTCTTATATTATTATTATTCTCTGAAGCTTGAATCAGAGGCTCGCTTGATGAAGCTCAAAGTGATTATTTTATCTTCGCCAAGGACGTTATGTTTCCACCCTGTCCACTTGTTTATTTGATTGTTTGTTTGTATTCAAGCTTACACCAAAACAATAACAGCTTTTCAATGCAACTTGGTGGGAGGATGGGACGTGACCCAAGAAAGAATCCTTTGCATTTTGGTGCAGATTGATTTTGGGTGGCTTCTATCACTCTGACTCTTCCTCCAGCAATACAACACACTCTCATGTTTGGTTTGATCATATAGCTTAAAGGGTTATTCTGAGAGAGTGAATATGTGTTCCCCCTTGTTGCTTCAAAAACAATGGCTTAATAACATTGTTTCTTGTTTATATCTTGAAAATATTGATGTACCCCGAGTTTCTTCAGATCTGGGGACCTTCTACTGAACGTATTTGCTGGGAGAGGAATCAGTCCGGGAGCTAAACGTATTGCTGACGCTGTATTGAACTGCTTTTTGCTTTTTGCCGAATTGTATTGTGCCCACCTCGAACCCTCAGGAGTTTAAGCTTCATTTTGGACCTCCCTCGACCTTGCTTGGTCTGGACAATATTTCGGACCCTTAAACCACTTCTGGACCTTTTGGATGTTGTATGGACTGACATGCAAAGGTGTAGAGAGGTCCTCAGCGAAGGCCCTACTCACCACATCTGATCGACTAAAGGTGACTGAGCCTTTTCTGTCAGGGCTCCCACTTTGGAATAATCTCCCTGAGGAGATCCGTTTGGCAAACTCCTTATCCTCTTTAAAATCTCTCTTTAACGAATAGGAGATTCATGTTCATTGATTTCTCAGAGAGTAATTCAAGGATGTTGATGAACCAAAACAGGCATATTTAGGGGACTGATATTCATGAGTGTGTGCAATGTGGTGCGGATCCAAATAAAAATCCTGATGTGAATTTAAATGCAGTGTCATAAGGGGACTGATTTGCCTTGGCGGAGGTATTTCCTTCTTGTTGATATTTGTGCTTTCTTATTCTGCCTTTTCAGCATCGTTCAAAAAAGATGATTTTGTGAGGCAACAAGAGAAAACATTGAAACCACATGTGTGTTTTTAGTTTCCTGCCTCTTCACAGTGCATCCATGCAGCGCCGTTACTGTTCAGAGGGAGGCGTAATTAGTTTACATTGTGTAACAAAAGAAAATCCCCACTTAATTAACAGTTAATCAATGGCCAATTAGACTTTCACTGGTTTGTTAAAACCGGCAAACAAGTCGTCTCACTTGAACCTGACACCCTGTTGAACTTTCAGCTCCCGTCCCCACTGAGCTGTGTCCTCTCAGATGTCAGAGTTGTGAAAATCTGCACTGTCACATGCACGTGATGTTTCCCCACGACAACAATCTCACTGAAAGATGATGGTTCGGTGTCTGAAATCTGACCTCAGTGCCGATCAGTCCGTCGGTCAATCAGACAGATGAAGCTGAGAGCGAAATGGAAAGTGAACTGAGTGTCCCCCCCCTCGCCCTGTCTCTCAGCTTGTCATCTGCCGGCTGACGTGATCGATATGGCAGAGAGGCCTAATGGCATCATGGCCACGGCAGTGATTAGCTGAGCAAAGTGAGCCCATGTGGGCCACGTCGGTCCCTATCGAAGTGCACTAGATCAAAAAGATAGCTTCCAGCAAACAGCACTGCATGGCAACTAACATCGATCTGTGGACGAAGCCGCTGTCTGTGTCTGTCTGCCTCGCTCTCCCTCTCAGCAGCTGATAAACACAGAGAAGAACAAACTGAGTTGTTATGATTGATCGCCTCAGTAACTGGATCTGCTATTCAAGCCCATAATTTCTGCTTCTCTCCTCTTATCTCTGACGCTCTGTCTCTCCTTCTCTCTTTCTCTCCCTACAGTTGTGTGTGGCGTGTGTTTGTGTGTGTGTGTGTGAGTGTGTGTGTGTGTGTCTCTAGTCGTCCTCACACGGTGTGACCGAGCAAAGAGGCGGGGCATCGTCGTACTCAGGGGGCCAGAACTTTGTGTCACACAGCGATGATGGAGAGGAGGATGGACACAGCTCTGCTGGTGCTGTTAATGGGACACCTCGCCGCGGCGCTGGAGGTCCCACTCGACCGTAAGGAAACACACACACACACACACACACACACACACACACACACACACACACACACACACACACACACACACACACACACACACACACACACACACACATTCAGTCGAAGCAGTAGGTCTGTCTTCATGCAATTAAGTGATTGTTCAGCAGGAAATTAAAGGCTCAAACGTGAGGATTGCATGTTTTTCTTCCTCACGACAAACTCAATATGTTTGGTTTTAGAGAGGTGGTTGGACATATAGAAGTAACTGTGGTTTACAGTGTGCAGTGTTGATCATTTCAACTCTTGGCAAGAAAGCAAATGACCATTTTTGCCAAAAACTATATAATAATAATAATAATTGTTGGCTGCAGTCCTGGTTTTAGAATGATGGCTTTAACTTATTCAGTTAACAATATTCAGTTTTCCCTTTGAGTTGCTATCGAAAATAATCTTCATTTGTACAGTATAGCATTTAACAATTTAATATGTAACAATTCTTCATTAAAATGCCTAAAAACAACTAGAAATATTTATTGTATTATATATTTTGTTGACTTGTGTTCTTACACCATCCAAAATGTCCCAGAGAAGTCTTTTGCTTTTGTTTTGATTGAGAGACCCCTATTGGCCAAGGTTATTGTACATTTAAAGCTGCAATCTCAGAATATAGTGAAACATTTTTGTTTTAATATGAAGATAGTCAGTTTATTATTATTATTATTGTTATTACAAATAAATACATGAGAGAAGCTGGAACTACCGACTGTTTCATATGCTCACTTGATATTGACTGAAAAGATGAATTTTATGGATTTTCTATTTTATCAACTTATCGTTTCAACATTTCAACATCACATTTATTTGAATTTAAATGTACTCTACCTATTAGCATACACACATTCCTTTTTTCAACTGTTCTTTTTTTTAATATAAAACTATATATTGTTGCAATGGTTCCATTCAGCAAACAGTCACATTATTTCTCACTCACTTATTTCTCACGGCCGACATCTGGCCCTGCAGCCTCATGTGTCTGTGCTGCTGCTGCTGCTGCTGGAGACCTTCTACATATTGTTTGTTTGGAGCACTTCACCATCTGGTTATTCCTCATCAGGAAACAGGTCTTGTCCAAACCTTGTTCTGAAGCTGAAGCGGAAGATGTTTTTCCTTCGCTAATGTCTGGTTCTCTTTACTGTCACATGTGTCTTTTCTTTCTTGTTTGCTGATTCTTGGGAAAAACACTAAAGTTCTGGAAGAATGTAAGTCTCACACCGGTGTGAAGTTACTGCAGAGGATGTGCAAGCAGTGTTTTGTGTTGCCGTGCAATGAGTTATATTGGATCATCTTGATTATATATTTTTGTGTTAGTCTGTTTTACATTATGCGATGCTGAGTGTGGTTTGCGGTTCAGTGTTTTGCACGCATTGATCCTTTTGTTTCTTTGTTTGCTGCTTTGAGCCTGTGTGTGTCTGCAGCTGTGCAGCATTTGTCATAGAGCAATATTGCAAACAGCATGAGTTCTTTTATCATTTGTTTCTTCATAGTCCGTTAGTTACCTCCCCAGCACCGACAGCAACACATTAAGCATAGGATCATTCCAATAAAGTGAAATGTACCCGAGCGTTCTGCATGCCTCTCTGCCGCTCTGCATGTTAGGGGAGGTTTTTATTTTTTAGTGTGTGTGTCAGCAAACAGCCGTGTGGTTTTAGCCGTTGTGGTGATTCTGCATGTGATTGGTAAGGACTGTTCGTGTGGTCAATACTGCAACACACAGAGCGGCTTAGTTATGCAGCGAAGGTCGTGATTATATCTCATCCTGTTTCTGATCATCTTTAGTGCCACAGCCACCGACCATAACTCAGCAATCCCCCAAGGATTACATCATCGACCCGCGGGAGAACATAGTAATCCACTGTGATGCGAAGGGGAAGCCTCATCCCAGGTAGGAATCTGTAGACTGAGATTAAACATTAACGATGGCGTTATTTATGTACATGGTGTCCTTAACAGAGGCTGGTTTTAGCCATTGATTCTTAATCTTTTGCTCCAAATCACTTCCCCTTCCTCTATTTATCTCAGTGTAGCAATAAGTCATTTAAGGACAGTACTCATTAATCAATTGATTTGTCTGTATTGCACAATACTCTTCCCTTCCAGCCATGTTTGAAGATGAGGCAGGCATCAGCAAAATATTTCAAACTTTGGAAGCGCCAGTTCTCACATGTGTAGGTCACTCATTGACCATATTTTCATTTCTTAGCTGTAAAACTTTGCTTTACCCAAATAAAATATCAACCCCTAGAATAGTCTTATGTAAACATCTAGAGCCTGGAAAGTAGTTAAAGGAGTTTAAACACCCAAATCTTTAAAAATGGTCCTTTAAAATCCCTGAAAAATTTATGTTTATGGATTAATAATTTTACATTAAACAAACAACAATCAAAGTAAACAGGAAAGTAGTATTTGTTAGGAGGTTACAGGTAAGCTGCTTCATCAGGAGATTGATGGTCTGATCAGATTTGATTGGTGATTTAATTACAATAATATTTCATCACACAGTTTGTTATCGAGATTTATGACGAACGTTTTATCATCTCAGTTTCTCTTGGACGAGAAACGGGACGCATTTCGACATTGACGAGGACGTCAACGTGGTCATGAGGCCGCACTCCGGGACACTGGTGGTGGACATCAGCAGGGAGAAAGCTGATCACTACGAGGGGGTGTACCAGTGCACGGCGAGAAACAAACATGGAACTGCTGTTTCCCACAACATAGTCATACGACAGTCCAGTAAGTGCACTGCAGTCCCTCATATTATCTCTTATCTTTTCATTTTTCTCTTCTTCCATTTTTCTTAATACCATAACTATCTCACATCACATCAATCAATTCCATTCTTTTCTTTTTCTAACAATTAAGTTGCATTTTCCATCTTAAGAGCGCTCCTGAAAGGTAAAGGTGCATGTGGAAAGCAGCATGTAAGGATGTAATAGTGGATAGAGCTGAACGTCCCTCTGTAATTTTCCTCTAGCACATTGTTCAGTCAGACATCGTCCCTCTTTACCTCTGTCATCATGTCAGCAACCGTCCATTAGCAACACTCACGTAATTCACATCACATAATGGGACGCCGCTGATGTGCGCTCCCTTTTCCAACCAATCCAGGATCCCCCTTGTGGTCAAAGGAGAGGATCAAGCAAATCGTCGTTCAGGAGGGCGTGTCCTTGGTGCTGCCGTGTCGACCCCCTGCTGGCCTGCCCCCTCCCATCATATTCTGGATGGACAATAGTAAGTACTTCATTCACAGAAGATTTTTTTTTAGCTGTATGAAAATAACTGCTGCTGACAAAAATGACTTCGTCTCAGATATGTGCTCCCAGAAGTTCATGGTCACAGCTGAAGGACAGTGCCAGTCACTCTGTATATATTAACTCCTTTACTTCAAATCATATACACTGTTCTTTTTATTACAATATCACAATTCTTGAGATTTCAAGAATAATGTAACGTTTCAAGAATAAAGTCGGAATTAAGAAGGAAGTCCAAATATTACAAGAATAAAGTCCTAATTCAATGAGGAAAAAAACACTATATTCATTCTGGCCGGAGTTGTATTCCTCCTGGATCCAAAACGTTGAACCAATCTCATTGTTATTTGAGAACCTAATAAACCCCCTTTGGGTAGCACACAGATGTAAATAGCCTCAGAGTCAACCACGAACAAATGTTTCCACAGAAGTTTTTCTTCCAAGTCCGTGTGGTTCTTTCTTCGGAATAGATATTACATCAACTCTTCTAAAACAGCCTCATTGTGAAACCTTTACTTAAGGAGCCAAAACATGCAAATACACTGGTATTATGGTTTTGTGAGGCCTAATTTATGGTGTATGATTAATACCACATTCATTATTTGGCATTATTTATACACCAGTTATAAAACAATTTAATTTCTAGGAAGAATTATGCATTAAATATTCATTTTACTGGGCCAGTCTATCCTTAATTCTGTCTAGTGGTCCACCTCGAACTCAGTCTCAGTTACTTAATCCACAGAAAACACTGGGCTGTTTCTACCGGAGAAAATAGTTCCAAAACAACCCCTAAAAGCTGTAGTGTTTTTATTAGTGATAAAGATGAACTGACCCAGCAAACGACATCTCTAACAAACATATTCCACACTTCAGACTTCCAGAGGCTGCCTCAGAGCAGCAGGGTGTCCCAGTCCCTGAACGGAGACCTCTACTTCTCCAACGTTCTCCGAGAGGATTCCAGGAACGACTACATCTGCTACGCCCGCTTCCCACACACACAGACCATCCAGCAGAAACAGCCCATCACCGTCAAGGTCCTCAACCGTAAGTCTGACCCTGTGTGTGACGAGGAGAAATCCACCCAAGTTGTAATGAGCCAGCGTGACGGAGACGGAACAGTGTGTGTGTGTGTGTGTGTGTGTGTGTGTGTGTGTGTGTGTGTGTGTGTGTGTGTGTGTGTGAGTGTGTGTGTTAGTGTGTGAGACAGGTCAGTTACAGTGGCATGTGGGAGGGAAACAGCATTTCCTATCTCTAGTTCCATCCCTCAGAGACGCCAGTGGTCGTCGTCCCACTGAAAAGACATATTGTCAGGGCTCTCGTGGCCCCCTGCAGTATCTGCCAAGCAGGCGCTTGTTTCACTTCTGCTGTGAGACGTTGTGTGCACGCTCTCTGCGGAGACAACAAAGACCGCTCTCTTCCCCAGCCGGCGTTTGTTACTTGACGTGACGGCAGACTGCTCCCACTGGATTCTGATGACGATCACTTCTGACCTCTGACTTTTAAATCATCTCACGTTGATCATGTTTATCTGTCGGAGCATGTTTGTTGTTTGTTTTTGTTTTCTTTTTTGTTCTGCTGATTTCAACTTGTGTCGTGTGTGATTTCTCTGTTGTGTTACAGTGGAAGCAATCAATGACACAATGGCAGCTTTTTACAATGAAACTGATTTGTTTAGTGGTGAGTTTTGAGACCCCGTAGTGTTTACTCCCTCCAACCTAGTGCTCCGAAACTCTGGCTCTTACCCACTAACACTAACCCTTCATCCTGACAACCCCACGGCTCTGTACAGTCACACCAATCTAACCGGGGATCTGGCACCCTCTTGTGCTTACCCCCGGCATAGCACTCCAAACTGCAGCTGTTACCCACTAACATCCAAGTGAATTCTGTGTCCCTCCTTCAATCCTGCTCTATCCAATCAAAACCCTTTCGATAACTTTTCACTTCCTCCTTTAAATACCCACTGATGATGATTCCACTGTGAACTGAGATGATTCGATAACAACATCTGTATAGTCTTGAAAATCACAACAGACGTTTTGACAAAACAAACCACGTATCAATTAACAACAAAATAATCAGGTTAATCATTTTAACTTATTAGACATTTTATTGATTATTGATAAGCAATCTATTTAGCATCTGTTTATTGATTTTGAAGTTTTATACAGCAAAACAAATGCACAATACAGAAAACAATAGCAAAGAAAAAAGAAATAAAGAGAGATAAAAGCTATAAACACAAAAAGTGAATGGACATAATTTAGCCCATAGGTAAAAGGTATTGACCAATAACATAAAGACCAAGTGAACCAGTGGGACAATTAACTCTTCACTTTAGTCAGGTTTTCTGAAAGAGTCCCTCCTTGTTTGTGGTGGTAAATCAAATTCCCCTCAGATGCAACACATTGCCCAGTTCCATCATAAACAATGTATTTGATCCTAACATAATTTGAAGCTTAGATGTTTTCAATTTCTCCTTATTTGCTTTGCCTCTGTCATGAGGCCATCAGCAGTCTTCATGTCTAAAGTCACTGTTTCCCTGCTGCCCTGTCTAATGCTATCGTGCTCCTAGTTGTTAATCTTCCTGTCACCAGCTATTCTCATCTCACTTCATTTAGTCTTCGCTTAACAGATTTTGTCTCTTTGTCCAAACAAGCGCACACAGTAGCTAACATGAGTTCAAATCACTTTCGTGCAATTAAAGTCAGTAGCCGAAAGCAAATCTTAATATCTTTAATTAGATCAATTACATGAGAAGGTATATTCATTTAATAGGACATTTATTTGGCAAAGAAGTGCACTAAAATACAACATGGCAACACAAGAAGAGTCTTCATCAAGCCAGTGAAGGAAGGAGTGTGAATGTGAAGCTCCTGATTTGGACCTGGATCATCATTAGACACGTTTACATGGACGACAATATTCTGACATTAACCCATAAACAGCATGTGCTGATTATCGTAATCTAAATAAGGTCGTACTCAGAATAAGCGATAGTTAAATTAAAACATTTGGCGTATTCTGACCTTAGTCACATTATGTCGCAATGTATACGTCTTAATCACATTATATCATCCAAACAAGTAGTAATAAATAAAAAGAATAAGAATAAGAATAAACTTAATTTATATAGCACCTTTCAAAACACAGTTACAAGATAAATGATCTCAAATTAAAAATTAGTAGGACATAAGGTGAAATGACGGTCGAAATACTGTCTTGAAATGTTTGGTGTCCATTTAAACACAGTCACTGTGTTATGGACAGATGCAGAAGAGAGAGTAATACATTTCTATGTCAATCTCTAACTACAGAAGACCCAGTGGATGAGAGGAAGCCGACCTTCCTCATCCCATCTGGCTCCTCCAGCTCCCACACGGTGTTGAGAGGCCAGGTGCTGGAGATGGAGTGTATCGCAGAGGGACTGTAAGTGAGAGAATCTGCCATCGCTTCAGTGCTGAAAGCCTTGAGTGCCCACCTGCACCTGCTCGAGTGTCATCATCGCTCCCTTTCTCTCTTCCTCTTCGAAACCAGGCCCACCCCAGAAATCTCCTGGATCAAATTGAGCGGCGATCTCCCGACCCAACGCATGTCCTACCTGTACTACCAGAAGAACCTGCGCATCGTGAACGTGTCGGCATCGGACGCGGGAGATTACCGCTGCAGCGCCAAGAACATGCTCGGCTCGGTGCACCACACCATCCACGTCTCTGTCAAAGGTGGGTCGGTGGTGAGAGGCGCGGCCAGACCTCCAAGCCGTGGCGCAGTCACTCCTTCTTCCTGCTGCTTCATTCTCCCTCTGTCTCATAATTGATTTATGCGGAGATGCCAACAGGCCAGTATGTTCGCTGATTAATTCTCCTGCCTTCTGTTCTATTTTCAGCTTCTCCATATTGGATCGGCGGCGCTCCCAGGAACCTCGTCCTGGCTCCGGGAGAGAACGGCGTGCTGACCTGCAGGGCCAGTGGCACGCCCAAGCCCTCCATCACCTGGGCGATGAATGGCATCCCCATAGCGAGTGAGTGCAACCTGTTCCACTGCTTTGAACTCCAACTGCCAGGTGCTGTGGCCTATTCACATAAGCTGAGCTTTGTTTAATTTTATTATCAGAGAAGGGATTTTGTTGTTATCTCTTTGACGCAGGTGTGTAGTTACCTTGGGAGTGTGCAGCATTATTTCCCTATGGGATACACGTTTGAAACTTACAATGGCGGAGTTTTGATACTGACACTAAAGGAATTCACAAAGATGAAGATGTTTCCAGACAAGACAAACCTCTCAACTATGTCTCGTTTTATCTTAAATTATGGCATCTGCTTACATTTTTTGTAAATAAGCCGAATTAGCTTTCCTGACTAAAGTTGAAGTATTGTGATGTTTTGTTGCCTGGCAACCAGTGGAAAGACTCCAGGAAGTCCCTGCACAAAACCCTCTGTAAAACCACAACTAGTCAGTTTTACATTTGTTTTTGTTAAAAATAAACAAAGGATATAATTAGTTTATTATTGATTTATAAATTGCTGCTACAGGAGGCTGAGTGTTCTTGTTTCTCCTGTGTCCGGTCTGTATGCTAAGCTAAGCTAAATGGCTATCGTGGTAGCTTTGCCTTAGAAGGGTAAAAAAAATAATTCAGGTGTGATATTCACTGTGCTCCTGTGAGACACTGCAAACTTAATGTGTAGTATTTATGTGTTTAGAGCATTTAACACCATCACACCTCTTTACAATTTTTGCATATTGGTGTGACAGGCATATAGCGTACGCACGTAAATAATAAAAACAACTGTATTGACAATAAAGTCTGGTGTTAGGCGCTGGTGAGACATGGACGTGCAATTTACAACTAAAGTGTAACATTTGATAGCTCAATTCAAAGACTACTATTCACTTAAGATTATATTAATTGGTTTAAAGGTGATGGTGTCAGCATCTTGGAACCAAAATCTCCACAGACCTTCCAGTTAGTTGTCACGACTTAAGAGGGCGTTCACGAAAGTTTTACATAGTCGGGAACAGATTTTTCCGATTATTCTGACGACACATGAATGCACAATCAGCTCTCATAGGAAGACGTCACCAGAGCCAAAATCAAAAGTATCTATTTAGTCTTTAACCAGGATTCACAAAGCCAGAGTTAAATCTTTTCACCCTGTTATCCGTGAACAGATTCCCCGAAGGATCTGAGCAGAAAGGTGGAAGAGGACACCATTATCTTCACGGACATACAGATGGGATCCAGCGCCGTCTACCAGTGTAACGTCTCCAATGACCACGGCTACCTCATGGCCAACGCCTTCGTCAATGTCCTCTGTAAGTTCATCACACCAGATCCATTTTGTATTTGAGCGCTGTTTCACGTGGATTTCTGCAGTGAAATAACACGTCAATAACTGCTGCAGCGGAGCCACCCAGAGTGCTGACGCCGGCCAACAAGGTCTACCAGGTCATCAAAAACCACCGGGCCCGGATAGACTGCGCTTTCTTTGGGTCACCCATCCCTAAAATTACATGGTGAGTGAATGGACTTTTCTTTACAGACGAAAAGTTGATTTATATTTCTTCAAAAGCTCAAAGCGGCTTCCTCTCTCTCTCTCTCTCTCTCTCTCTCTCTCTCTCTGCCAGGTTCAAAGACAGCCGCTCCAGCACCCTGGACGGAGATCCGTACATCCAGCATGACAACGGCACTTTAGAGATTCACACAGCTCAGGCCAGAAACAGTGGCAAATACACCTGCGCCGCCAGAAACATGCTGGGGATCTATGAGAATCACGTCTACCTGGAGGTCAAAGGTGAGAAGATTCTGTGAGAATAATAAGAATAGGGGGTGCATTTCACAGTGTTGGTGTTATTACATTGTGACGTTTGTAAGAAAAAAACTACTGGTGAGTTTAAGAGCTACTAGTGGTGTGACCTTTGGTTATAGCCACGCCAGCAGTTTCCATTTGTTTCCAGTCTTTATGCTAAGCTAAGATAATATGGTGATACGAAAATATGGTGATTACGACTCATTGAAGAAAACACTCTTAAACAGTCAAAGTTGAGTTTAATCATAGTAGTAGTTTAATCATAAGGTGAAGAATTATGGCTGGGGCAGAGAAATATATCTCATCTCTCCCCATCTGATCAGACGGGGGGGTGCATCACACCCTCCCAGTGCGGTTCCACCAGCGACCCGACCTGTCTGCTGAGCTAAATACGAGTAATGGAGCAAAAAAAGAAATCTCACTAAAAAAGCAGGGATTTGCACCAGTCAGATTATTCTGGTGAAAGGGTTGAGAACCAATGATTTAATGTATTCATTCTTGACTCTCCCCCACTCATCAGAACCCACCCGCATCCTGAAGCAGCCCGAGTACAAGGTGGTCCAGAGGGGCAGGTCGGTGGTGTTTGAGTGTAAAGTGAAACATGACCCCACACTCGTCCCCACCATGACCTGGCTCAAAGACGACGGAGAGCTCCCTGACGATGAGAGGTCAGAGATGTCACTCACCATTGGAAATGTCTCAGTTTTCGAGACCATTAACCCTGTGATTGCTGTCCCTCTGTTTCAGTGTAATGGATCCTGTCAGTATTTGTTTACTCCCCTCACCTCAAATCAAAGTTCAGTGTTAAATGTCTTGACCTTGTTTGAGCATCCGTCCTGAGTGATCCAATCATAAGTGGTCAGTGCTAAGTTCAGGTCTAAATGACAACCGCAGTACCTGAGATCCGATCACTCGGACCACATTTGGAGGTGGTCTGAGACACGTGGCCATATTATATTCAATGTGTGATCGTGTCCTGGGCCACATGTGGAGGACCAGCTACTCAGCTGAAGTCTCTGACCTGCTGCAGTTTCACAATGAATCGAACATATTTGTACATATGATCACCCTCCCCCTTTCTCTCTCTCTCTCTCCCTCTCTCTCACTTGCTCGCCTGTGCCAACACACACACACACACACACACACACACACACACACACACACACACACACACACAAATACTAACATCCGTCACATCTGTAAACTCACGAAAACAACAAAATTGGTTTTAGCGAACAGAGATGACGTACGTGTTTATTTGCATGTAGAGCAGGGAAGTGGACGCAGGAGACACATTCAGGACGTATTTTAAATACCAGCTGTTCACTTGTGATCCGACCCCCTGAGGATGGCTATTAATACCAGGTCCTAACAGGGCCTTTGTCACCTTGAAAGCCCGGCGGTAAAACAAATTAAATAGCTTTAAGATTATATTTAATCCTGCTGATCTGTCTGTATGAACTGTTTGTTTTACAGATTAATCGTCGACTCTGACAGCCTCACCATCACTGACGTGACCGAGAGCGACGGGGGCGTGTACACCTGCATCATGAACACAACTCTGGACCACGACTCAGCCAGCGCAGAGCTCACCGTCGTCGGTACGTGCTGCTTCTCAGAAACTTAATTCACCCGCTTGTTTAAACAAACTGAGTAATGATCAAAGTGTAACCTCTGCCTCATAACACACACAACGGATCGCTTCAAGGGTAATAGCCTGAGAGTTTACTGAAGGGGGTTTGGAGCGGATTGAATCAGCGGAATGAATATTTAATTATCGCCTTCTTAGCGTGCCAGATAATCTCCTTTTGTTTTTGTACGGCTGACTGACCACTAACCTCCATTTCACTCCTGCCCTCCTACCTGGCAGAGGCCACGCCAACTCCAGCTGTTGTCTACGGTAAACCTGCAGCGCACAGGAGCAGCCAGATTCGCTGCTCTGCTCTCATGGGCTTGTATTGTTCATTGGATGTTTCTGTTCAGTGGAGCATGTTTTAGCCTGACGATGCTGTTTGTCACTGTGCATTTTTTTCCTTTTTAGCTTTGATTTCAGGTGTTTTGTTCATATTTTTTTGTGATTAATTGTATTTTTTATTTTTACCTTTTTTGTCAGTTGGAATGAATCAAACCACTGAGGCAAAAATTTAACATTTAGCGATGGGGGGGAAGCCATTTTCTCTCACGCTTCAAAGCAAAGATCATTTGTAAAGCAAACATCTCTTCATTGCACCACTTGGGATCTTTTGCCAAGCGCCGTTTCCTCGTCACTCACTTATTCAAAGCATGCGTTTTCACTTTATCAATTCATTTCCAAAACATGAGCCCTGAGCCTCTCGAGCGAGCCCCAGACTCGATTTCACGGAGACTGATTACGGAGGATGATCAAATTGAGCGACAGTCGTTTCATATGCATGATGCAGTGTCTGCATGTGTATCACGGAGCAAATAATGGTGTCAAATAGACCATGTCAAGAAATAGAGGGCTAACGGTACAACCTTAGCATATGTCATTATTGCAGTATAATGGAAGCAAGTTATAGATATCGTGTTTTGTTTTTGTTTCATCTCGCCTTGGCATGAATCCTTCATATATTTATACATCTGTAACATGAAGTCAGTGTGACTGTCATCTCAGTACGATGAGTTACAAACGTTGCTCCCTGTGATGCATTTACCCCAGAACGACCTGACCCCCCAACTGACCTGGAGCTGACGGACCAGAAGAAGAGGAGCGTGCAGCTCACATGGACCCCCGGGGATGAGCATAACAGTCCAATTCAGAGTATGTATTAAGTGTGTGTGTGCGTGCGTGCGTGCGTGCGTGCGTGCGTGCGTGCGTGCGTGCGTGCGTGCGTGCGTGCGTGCGTGCGTGCGTGCGTGTCTGTTATGATCAGATCTGGTAAACACTGACCTGCTGGCAGTAGAAAATAATCCCCAAAACAGTCACAGTTCAAATATTGCGAAATTGTTATTAAAGCCATGCAGAGAATGAAGCAACATCCTGTGTTCCCGACCCCACTTCAAAGCTGTGAGCGCTCTGACGATGGCAAAGTCATGTTCCGCTGCTGATGAACATATATGAGCCCACTGACATTTAACTGTGCATATAGAGTCATTACATCGAGGGCAAAGTGACTCACACATCATGGTGTGTAGCAGCTTCACAAGCTACACTTGCAGCACTGTGCACATGCTTAAGGCTCATGAAGACAACACACCCGTGTAAACAAAGCACTGTAGGGACCGACATTATCACAACGTACGTGACAATGAAGCCAGACTTTTTGCCCTAATAGGCCACACTGGGCATACAGCACACATGCCTCAGAGTTGGAGCTTGTGATGAATAAATTACACTGTGACAAAAAAAAGAAGCAAAATAACTGATGATTATTTAATGAATGGTGTCCTTGGCAGATCAAGCATGTACAAGCAAAGCCTCGAGAAAAATGTAAACAAGATGAGAAAAACGCACTTAGGGAAACAAACAGATACCGTATTACCCAACACCCACTTTTCTCCTGGCTTAAAAACAAAAAGAGGTCGGCACAGTAACCACACACACGTAAATGCTTCAATACGTTCATCCTGACAGCGTGCAGCACTGCAGTGTGGAGGTAGGATGCTGTTCAGAGGCAGATAATGAGCTATTCTCTCTGCAGAGGACAGAATCCCAGCGCTTGCAGAGTTGAGACACACAGACACACACACACACACACACACACACAGCTTATTAACCCAAGCAAACTTCCTGACTCTCTGCTCTGCTCTGGCACCACCACCGCACAGCACACACACACACACACACACACACACACACACACACACACACACACACACACACACACACACACACACACACACACACACACACACACACACACACACACACACACACACACACACACACACACACACACACACACAAAACAGTGAGCTCAGGCTGCCACCCACCTCTGTTCCCATGCACACATGTGTGTGTTTGTGTGTGTGTGTGTGTGTGTGTGTGTGTGTGTGTGTGTGTGTGTGTGTGTGTGTGTGTGTGTGTGTGAGGCTCTACTGATTTTCAGATATGCAGCTCAGTCATGAGGATTAATGTTCAGCATGTGAAAACAGTTTTATTTTGTGCTGTAACGCTGAATTTAAGATCCATTGTGTTTTAATAACTATCCAGGGAGTAAATGTCAGGATGTCTCAGCCTTTACAGATTTGATTTGGACCAATTTCTCACAAGATTATTGAACTACAAGGCTAAACCTCTTGAGAACTCTTTAATTCATTACATTTGTACCATTTGGCTGACTCTAAGAGAGTGCAGAGAAAGCAGAGAGTGAGTGGATTAGGATGAAATAAAAGTTCCAACTGTACAGTTAGCTTCTATATATTTCCATGTTTATATTTTTAAGTTTATATATTTCATTTTTGTATTATGGATATTTTTTGCTTACATTCTCTCTATCAATCTATCTATCAAAAAAAAAACTTGAGTATTCAGAATCACAATTGATTAATAATACAATTTACACAATGGATTTCAATGTTTAAAATAAAGAACCTAAATATTACTGGAAGAGAGTCTGGTGCAGAACATGTTACTTCTTCACTGTCTATTAGTATTGTCGTCTTGTTCGAACACATCTCTTCACCATGCCAGAGCACAGCTGGAGGCAGCATATTTAGACGTCTTGAGAAAAACAAACCTTGAAGGCGGACATTCCAGTTTGTCCAATATCTTGTCAGACCGTGTATGAAGCGTTCAGTTCACTGTACTTGTCTTTCTTTATTTCACACAGAATTTCTGATCCAGTATGACGACTCTCTGCACCACCGAGGTCACTGGCACAACCTCACCGAGGTCCCTGGAACCAGGACGACTGCTCACCTCAAGTTGTCTCCCTACGTGCACTACACCTTCAGGGTTTTGGCTCTCAATGCCATGGGCTTCAGTCGGCCCAGCTTCCCCTCCAGGATGTTTAAGACAGAAGCTGCAGGTACAGTCTCAGCTCATCTATTGTGCTGTTTCACTAAATAAATGCTCCCTGTATCATTAGCTGATCAGTTTTCCTCTTGCTGGTAAACATATTTGATTTAAGATATAAATGAGCTTTTATTGAAGGCCTCATTTCAGAAATATATTTTCTATTGGATAATGTTGTCGACATTGATTTCTTTTCCAGCTCCAGACGAGAACCCTAAAGATGTTGAGGGATTTGGAACAGAGCATGACAATCTTGTAATCTCATGGAAGGTAATAAAGATGTGTTAGGCTCTCCATTTTAATCCTGACGCATTTACCGTGGTCCAGGGACCACCCTGAAACATATGAGCTTTGCTTTTTTTTCAAGCCACCAACATCAAATATCACATCTATATAATAGTTACAGAAAACTCTGTATGTCTGTCGGTGGAACACGTATGTGGAAGAACCACATATGTCTTGTCGTCTTAACACTTGGCATGTGTGTTGTTAAGAGCCCAGGGAAGTGCAGTGTCTGATTTGGACACGCGATACATTCAAGATTATTTTAATGTTTTCAATCACGAGTATTGCAATTACACAACAACAGGCGCGTTTGTGCAGCAGCGGTGTTGCAGCTTCAGCGTTCTGTGACTCTGTGACAGCTGGTCTTTACTGCTGTCTTAACTGCAACCAGTATTACCACTGACCAAGCAAAGCACCCAACCAGCAGGTTTAGAACAGGCACTGCACTAGTATCATTAAATCTGAAGTTTTCTGCAAAAGTATTCTCTTGACAAATACTGAAACTTTCTCTGCTGCAGCCGCTGACAGGGCTCCAGTCTAATGGCCCAGGGCTTCGTTATCGAGTAATGTGGAGGCAGAAGGCAGTGGAAAGTGATTGGACCACAGTGACTGTGTCCAATAACTCCCGGTTCGTCGTGTCTGGAACGCCCACGTTCGTACCATACGAGCTAAAAGTTCAGGCTGTGAACGACCACGGAGTTGGACCTGAGCCTGCTATCGCCCGCGGCTACTCAGGAGAGGACTGTGAGTTCGATTGACTCTTTAGACTCATAAAAAAAAACATTACTGTGTGTGTGTGTCTGAGCCTGGGGGTGATACATTTCACTGTGTAACCAATGGCATTTACTCAGTGTGTTGTGCTGTTGTATTTAGTTGTTGTCGTGTTCCTTGTCCGTTGCACAGTGCCGGTAGCAGCTCCAGAAAACGTTCAGGTGGTGGTGCTGAACAGCACTCTGGCCGAGGTGCACTGGGATCCTGTGCCTCATAAATTAATACGTGGGCATCTCAAAGGATACAAGGTGCAGTATAGCAAACACTACATGCAGCGTGACACGGATACCAAATCCCACAATCCTCTCAGTGCTGACTGTACATGAACCATATCTTGTAGGTGTACTACTGGAAAGAGCGCAGTCTCCACAAACACAACCCCTACCACATGGAGAAGCTGATCCTGATGTTCAGTGGGAACCACAGCCACGGCATGGTGCCCGGTCTGCACCCCTTCAGCGTCTACTCCTTCAACGTCAGAGTGTATAACGGCAAAGGAGAGGGTCCTGTGAGCCCCACCCAGCAGTTTGACACACCAGAAGGAGGTGAGAGACAGGAATGCACGCCATTTATTTCTGTCTGTCTGTCTTTTTTTTTTTTTACTGTTTTGCAAACTTTGAAATTGTCTGCGTTTGGTGTGCTAGTAAATCTGCTAATGCTGCTGGACACATGTTCAGTGATGGTACTGGAATCTTTGAGTGTTTTGGGTCTCTCAACATCATGCGCCCTCCTCCATGTGACTTAGCTGAGGCTGATCAGACCCCAGCTTGTGTGTCCAGGGGGCGAGCACCCCATGGTTCTCCTCCTTTGAGCCACAGCCATCTCTAGGCTCTTTGCTGGCGGCTCTTCTTCTCCTCACTCCTTCAATGCTCAACGGCCTAAAGGCTTTGGACAGGGATCGAGCAGCAGTACCCCTGCATCCACCCTCTACTGGGAGACACCTTGCTTTCCATCCGGCTTATTGACACCTGCTGACCCCGGCTGTCGGTGGATTCTGCAGGGAAAAGCTGATGGAGTCGGTCACTCTTGAAACCACCAAAGTCGAGATTCAATATGAATCATCCAGAGATTTTCCACTATTTTACCAGAAAAAACATTGAACCCACAGCAGATTAGAGGTGTTAAAGCCACAAGCAATGATCCACAAGCAAACACAGACACCTCTATTAAAACACAACACTTACTTGTAATTATGGATAACTGCCTATTAGAATATGTATCTGGCCTAAATGTCATGTGAATGAATCTATATGATGATTTCCTATCTATAGCACAAACACTGAAGCAATGGTGAAAATCATATAGTCAGATGACTTAAAGCAATCAGCAATCATTCATTTAAAATATTATTTTAAAAACCTATTTATCTTTACTGTGATGAGGTTTCCTGATTAATGTTTTTTGCCCCACAGTACCTGGAGCTCCTACTTCCCTGATAGTCACCAACTCAAACCTGGACACCTTAACCCTTGAATGGAGTCCTCCCCATGATCGTAAAGGACGCATCACTGGCTACACCCTCAAATATCAGCCAGGTGAGGTTTTACACTGACTGAATAGATCACAGCACTGGGCTTCAGAGAGCTTTTTATAACTTAACCCAGTGTTTAGTGTCACCTTCCGTCATGTAGTTTGTAGTTTTCTCCTTCTTTTTCATGTCTTGTACGGTCATCCTGTTGAAATACAGATTATGAGAGTGAAATAATTAAGAAGAATCTAAAAGCATCTCAAACAAGTTATTTTGCGTAAATTATGACACAAATTAACAAATCAACTTTTGTCACCTCCCGCCTTCTTTTCCTGAACCCTGCACCTCTGTGCTTCAAACGCTGTCATTTCCACCTGTCTCATTGTTGACCCCACCTTCAACCCACTCCTCCTCATATTTCTATTCAATTTACCTTTACTACCTCCCAACCTCCACCCCCTCCCATCCCATTACTCTTGTCATCCACCCTCCACCCCTGTAGTCAATAACTCCAATGAGCTGGGCCCAGTGGAGGAGCTGGCCCTGCTCGCCAATGAGACCTCAGTCACTTTGCCCAACCTCAAGTACAGCACGCGCTACAAGTTTTATTTGAATGCCAAAACAGTCAGGGGAGCGGGCCCAGCCATTTCTCAGGAGGCTGTCACCATCGTGGATGAAGGTAAGTCAACAAATGTACATTAGAAAAGGAAATTTCAATCAATTTAGTTGATACTTCTTGTCTCTTTAGCTGGAAAGTTAGATAAACAATTATGAGATGAATATATTAATAATTTTGGTAACAATATCCAAACTTTGCATTCAGATTATATATTTGATTTATAGCTAAATTAAAGCACATCACACAACTCTTCAGTACACCATGCTTTATTTAGTATTTTCAACTATCTCACCTTCAACAGGGTGGGTGATGAAAGATAGTAATTTATTTTTTATAAAGTTGGTTTTAATATGGGGTGCAGTGGTTAGAACTGTACCGGCTATACCGGCTTCCTCTCTAAATTGCAGCTTGAGGTTAGTTTAGACCCTAAATTGACTGTAGGTGTGGAAATGAGTGTGAATGCTTGTTTGTGTCTGTATGTCGGTCTTGTGATTCGCTGGGGAGCTGTTCAGGGCGAACCCCTCCTCTCGCCCAATGTCAGCTGGGTCTGGCTCAAGCCCCACCCACAACATCTAAGGGTTAGGGGTATAGATGATGGATGGTTGGGTTTTTTGCATGTTTTTTAATAGGGAAACTTTGATATTCATTGGCAGTAAATATTGCCTCTGTAAAAGGTAATTTAAAAAAGATGTATGCTTAAAAAACCTCCCTCCAAATAAAGCCAAAACCAGACCTAAATAAATCATGGTGTTATGGAGAAGAGTTGTGCCTTGCGTTTAAATTTGGGATGAACTTGGATGGAAGATCACATGAGGCTCCACCTCGCTCTGTGAGAAACTAAACATTCCTCCAAACACTGGAATGATGTTTACTGTAAAGCATGATTTTCAGATTTTGTGTTTTGGGGAAAGCAGCAGCAAAAATAACAACCCCAAAACACAATGACAACAATTATTTCTTATATCTTTTTGTATATTTGTAAAAATATTATTTATAGTTTTGCTGGTCAGAAACATCAAGCAAAATAAAGGGGAAATGATGATGGACATATTTCACTATATTTATAGACTAAATGATTAACTGAATAATAGTAGATTATCTCAATGTAATTGATGATGAAAATAATAATTATTTTTTAAACTAATGTTTAGTCCGATTGCTCTTATGTAGGAAGCCCCCTGGTGACATTTGGAAAAATAAAAAAATTGTGGCCACTGATGCAGTCAGCCCTCTCCAAGGTGACACTACACTGTTGTGCAGTGTGCGCTCTCCTCAAGCAGAAGAATAGAAGTGTAAAAGTAGGTCTGATTGGTTAAGTCAATCCCTGCTGGCAGCACATACAGTTCATCAAAATCTTTCCCTGTTGCCAGATGCCCAAAGAAATGCACAGTCACGCTCCCTGTGCACTGGACATTGTACCACGCTTTGCACAAGGTGCCATGGCACACGGAAATAGGACCCCGTGTTTTGGTTAACAAGTGACTGCAGACGTGTCCATCACCTCAGAGTCAGTGCATACGGTGTGTTCAAACTAAAGCCCCTTATAGAGGCCACGTCATGTGT
This sequence comes from Hippoglossus stenolepis, assembly GCF_022539355.2. Taxonomy (NCBI): domain Eukaryota; kingdom Metazoa; phylum Chordata; class Actinopteri; order Pleuronectiformes; family Pleuronectidae; genus Hippoglossus; species Hippoglossus stenolepis. The sequence continues at coordinate 11,139,444 of NC_061487.1, read as the reverse complement.
CAACAGATTCGTATCTTGTTAGTCATTTTGTTCCCACGCTTTATTATTTCATAGCCACATGTTATGTTTTTTTTACGAATGTCACCAGAGGGGCTCAGAACAAATGTGACTTTTATATGTGAAATATTCACCAGTTTAATGCACATTTTGCCATAGCATTTAAATTTATGTGGCATGTTTTATACATATAAATGTCAATCATCCATGGCTGTGTAAAGTGGAACATGTTTACGATCCAGTTTCATTGCTGTAAGAGTTGACCCGTCCCGTTATGAAACCTCAGATCCATCATTCTACGTGTAATTCACTCACACCACACAGCATGACCTCCTGAGTGTGTCACTGTCACACGCGGTGACACAGATGGTGGCGTGAGAGGGTGGAGGGGGGGGGGGGTCATCCTATAATGAATCCTGTCCTGTTGTTTTTTTCTGTGTCCTATTTCTCTTTACAAGCTCTAATGTCACTGCTTGACGTAGATGTGGGCGAAGGTACCGCCGGTATCTAGACCGATGCCATGTTTTACAGATACAGCCATAGCTTCAAAACCCCCCGCTGCAGGCATGCACTCCGCACGATTTGAGCAATTTCCCCCTTTCCCTCTTTCAAATCCTGCTGCCCACCAAAATGCTGCGCTGAGTTCAAAGCTGGGGAAAGTTCAAAGCCTCAGAGATAAAGATGCTGTGCAACGTGGGCCTTTTTAATGTTGTGTGATAAAACTACACACGTCTTTTCAAAGTGCTTGGCTGCATCTTTTTTTCAAGTGCCTCTGGCGACTTTGACCCCTTCTCACTTCCTCGATGGTGGCTGCTGGTGATGCTTCCCGCTGCATGGCGAGGCTTTGTTGGCGAGGCTTTGTTGGCGTGCCAAGTGAACTGTGTGCAGTGTGTATAATGACTTCAGCATCTGCGGCGTCTTTGCATGTGGAAAGTCTCTGTGTCTCTGTGTGTGTCTCGTGTTTGTTGCGGTCTTCACGCCTATTCCATGTTGTTTACAGGAAGCACCCAATCCTCTCATCCCCTTGCACAGCCTCCTCCACACCGCCTCCCCGACGAGGGTACAAATACTGCTGTGACTGTAGTACATTACATGTCTGATATGTTACAGGATCAGCTTTGTGTATGCTTTTGCTCGTTGGTTTTGTTGTGTAAGGCTATAATGGTATAGATTCAGTTATTCTAATAGCATTTAATGGGACTGTAATTAGATCAAAGCATATTATTGCCAGTTACTGGATTGTCCTTTGATCAGCAGACCAATCTTGATGGTTGTCTTTTCTCTTGTGTGCTCAGCACTGCCGGTGAGTCCTTTCGGGAACGTTAGTTCCTCGGTTGGAGAGGATGGGCCCCTCATCAGTTGGGAGTACTGGGGCCCGGAGAAAAACGTTTATGTAGAGTACATGGTAGAAAACAGTAAGAAAAGCTACGCATCTTTATTTGTTCTACACACAGGTGGCAAGAGACCCCTACTTCATTATTGGCTCATGCAGGTGAATAGAAATATTGGCAGTCATTGGCTTTGGCTTCTGCCAATGTGGACCCAGATGTGATAAACAAGGCTGTCGGTGATTGGATTGTTAATTACTCAGTGCTGGAGAGTCGCATGCATTTCCTGTGACAGTCTCTGTGGAACTTATGAAGACAAACATCATAAAAAAGCAGCACAAACATTCGTGCTGTGCCAGTTGATTTCGACTGAAGTGCTCTCCATTGTTTTTATCCACCTGCAGTGAGGATGAAAAGCAGAATGTTGCTGTAGTATGGCTCTCTCGCACCTACTCTTTAATGAATTCAGTTAGGAGATGTCGTGATCATAGATCCCAGTAATTTAGAAAATGTCCTTATCAAAAAACATATTCCTGTGATTATCAGTCAAATGCATTTCATATTTAACTCCTCACCCCATTTATTTCCACCGAGGCCCTAAAAGCTTAGTGTGCTGCTACTGAGGAAGAAAACACATGGAAATAGATAAATGTCATTAGTTCTGCAGATATTTGGTCACAAACCAAAGTACTGTAAATATTGAGATTCACTTAAGTTTTGCATTCATAACTTAAGCCTGAGGCTGACTTGATCAGTGTCCACCTCAAGTTAGCAAATACAATGCTAACTGGCTATTGTTTTGCAGGTATAATGGTTACCATGTTCACCATTGTAGTTTTTAGCATGTTAGCACAATAACTATTGCTAATACGCACCCAATGCAAAGTACGAGCCATTAGGTATTTGGTCATGAACCAAAATATTTGTGTTTTTTTTGTTCATAAAACAAAATTCTAAAACAGTTTTAGATTTTGACCCGATGGTGGCACTATATGAATACTCAAAGGGTAAATCAACAGAGTTACTAATTCATCCTGAGGTGGACATGAACCTGTTCAGCAAAGTTTCATGACAACCCAACTGGTAGGTATTAAGATATTTCAGGTATTAAGATATTTCAGGTATTAAGATATTTCAGTATGGACCAAAATGGTGGACTGACATCCCTATAGAGCCAAGCTGTGTGGCAGGGTTGAAAACGTTGCAAAATGAGAATACAACCGTAGAGTCACACTGAACATCTAAAAGTCGTTTGTGTGTGCATGCATGGTAAAACAGTTTTCCTCATTTGCCTGTCTATCTGCATTTGTTTTTCTCAGTTGCAGTACATTGAGCACCCGGGGCCTCTGCAATAGTCCATTCACAGACTAAATGAGCTATTTAATAGTTTAAATCTAATACATACAGCATTACCTGTAGCGTAACCACCAGTAGATGTTTATTCTCTTCAACCAGCCAGTTCTCATAATGTCATGACCTCCATAGCCCATTTGAAGTTGTGCTCCCTCAGTCGTACCTCTCTTCATGAACGTCCCTCCCGCAGGTGAAGGTGAACAGGAATGGCAGAAAGAGCCGGTGAACGGCTCTCAGAACGTTGTGCTGAAGGGCTTAAAGGGGGGCCTCTCCTATAGGGTGCGCTTGGTGGCCAAAGGTCACCACGACCAGCCGCTCCACCACTCCGAGGAGCTGTTGGTCACGGTTCCAGGTGAGGCAGTTCCTGGGCGGTTGCCTCCACCTCGGCCTGGCCTGACCTTGCACTGTGTCGTGTGTAGAATGTGTAGTAGATTGTGCCGTTGAGTCGTAACTATAACCCGGTCGAGCATGGGTTTAACGTGTTGTGGTGACTGTATGCTGGGCATGTCCTGTACTGATATAGAGGCAGCACATAGCAGCGTGCATGATGGTTCAGTCTCAGTCAAGTAGAGGAAGTGGACGTTATTCTAATATAGACGTTTACTATAGGCTATGTTTATTAATGTGTGTTATAATACCCAACCTAATATCACTCAGTCATCCTTCGTATATGTGTTTGTGCGTGTATTCGTGATTGTATGTGTGTGTTGTTGTGGGTCAAAGATTGACTTAGTACATTGAGTACTAATGTGGTTTCAATATATTCATGTAACCATTAGCTTAATCTAACTCGTCTAACATGACAGTTGCCTTCACGATCCACTCATGAATTGAAACATCTATCTGTAGTTACTAAGAGAATGCTCAACATAATTTAACAACACATATAACGCTTTACATGTTTGTTGTTAACACTCCAATGTGAGTAATGGTTTCCGTCTCCCGCTCTCAATGGAGAAAATAACTGTCCTCCCATAATTCCTAAGTGTTCCTCTTCCTCTCTGGCCAGCTGTGGCGAGCAGACAGGTGGACATCGCCACTCAGGGATGGTTCATCGGCCTCATGTGTGCCATCGCTCTGCTCATCCTGATCCTCCTCATCATCTGCTTCATCCAGAGGAATAAAGGAGGGAAATACCCCGGTGAGTTGTCGCTCAAACACAAACCGTTGACACACACACACACACTCATTTGTAAACCCACACTTTAATTCTTTATTTGCCATCATTCAATTACTGGGACATGATTGGATTTTAAGGACGTTTTTGATACTTCTGCTGCAGTATGTTGCTATTTTATCATTTTAGCCTTGTGTATACGACGTTACAGTCAAATATTATTCTCTTTCTTACAATAAATATGTGAAACTGTTTTCCATTTTTAGTGATTCAACATACTGACTTATGTCATAAAATGACATATGGAAGTTTCACACCGAGGAAATAGCAAATAATTTTGTAATAACTCTTTTAATAACAATACATTATTAATAGCATTTTATTTTTTTGTATTTTCTGAAATAACAAGAAAGTATTCTGATATGAGAAGAGAAAGTGACAGTTTTATACAAACTCCTCAGTTAAACTATACTTATCATGAAATAAAATCTGTTATTGCATTAAAACAGTCAAATTTTAAGAAAATATTATCCTAATAAGAAACAAAACAAAGTTTTTTGTCATGATGGCAGCAATACTCTTCCCTGACCCATATCACATCCTTCCACCAAGTTTTGTGGTAATCCACTCTGTTGTTTTTTGATATCAAGCTTACACACAAACAAACCAACAAACAAAGTCAAGGGGTAAAAACACAACCTCCTTTTTGGATGTAAAAAAGAAAATCTTAATATGATAGGAAAAAGCTTATTTGTGTTGATTGTTAATAATAATATCTTATATCCCACCAGTCAAAGAGAAGGAGGACGCACACACAGACCCAGAGTTCCAGCCCATGAAAGAAGACGACTGCACTTTTGGGGAATACAGGTGAGAGAAAGTGCTCCAGTCCCCAGAGCAAATATTACCCATCAGCCCCTGCCCCGTCCCCACTGTGTGCCAAGCTCTGCTCTCTCAGGCCGGGCTGGAGCTCTGCACTCCTGCCCTCCTCTCAACCCTTACAGCTCACCAACAAATGACCCAGGATCACCAGTAACAGAAATTCAAAACCAAGAAGAAGTGCCCCCTCATTTGAACTTCTGTCACCGTGAAGCACAAGATCATTTTTTTTTCTTGGGTTTTCTTGGGACGTCCTGGATTCTACTTGTGTTGGACTCTGTATTGTTTGTGCTTGACATGACGCCGTGGGGTCATTTGAGAAGCAGGAATCTTCAGGTTCAAGGGATTTTGGGGTTTGGTTGTTTTAAAAATCTAAGTAAGACAGTCAGGAGAAAAGAAATAAGCTACGTTCATTTTGCAACATGACCCTACACATCAAATCCCATGCAAACTGATAAGCTACTCATGATACATTGTGTTTACAGTATAGATAGTATTAACACTTTGCTTAGTGTATTGCTAGTAGCATACACAACCCAGATAAGATTGAAAATGATTGAAACTATCATTCCTGCTAACGTAGAGCAGTAACCCAGCTTTGCTTGTTAGCATCCTCTTCAAGGCTGCTTCTCCAATCGCACGCGGAATAAAGAAAAAAAAACGCACTTTACTTCTGTATAGCTAGCATTTTTCAATTTTGTTTTTTCTAAGTCAATTTATAAGATTGTCTTGCTTTTATATTTTATATTCCTTTTTGTATTATGTAAACATAAATCTATTCTATGGATTTTTTGCTGTGATAAATACATATCGATATATATATATATAAACAGTATGTATAATATGTGATGTGCATGGTGTGAAGATCTGATATATGAAAATTTGCTTTTGGCAATAATGTATTGAATGGAATTATTATTCCTATATAGATATACAGTATTTAGATGCATATGGATCGAATATGAAATAAGGAGCATGTTTGAGGGAAGTGTACAAGAGCAAGTTAATGCTGTTTATAACAGGCCAGTATCCAGTCGTTCATAATAATAATAATGAGGCTGGTGATATTCTACATTTCATATTGTCCAAAAAACACTATGAAAAGATCTAAACCAACCAGTTCAACTATCAATACCTCTTGACTTGCTCCTTTTAACAGAATAGAGTCATAATATCACAAGAATAAAGTCGTTACATTTCAAGAATGAAATAATACTTATAGGCTGCATATCATGTTGGAGGGATATGGATCACCCTTGCTTTAGTATAGATTTAGTATAGACTTCAGCACCACGTTATCATAAAAATCTGTGAGAAACAATGAGATGAGACAATGGAAACTGTGGTGAGCATCGTTGTCCTTGCTGCTTATTTCCTAAAAATAGTTATTTTCTTGTAATTTGAATTACTTTTTTCTCAATAAATCACGACTTTATCCTCGTAATATTATGACTGTATTCTCTAAATCCCAGACGTTTGTTTCTTCAATATAGTATAAAACAACTGGGCTCGGCAGTAATTCATTGTTTCTTTTGTTCTTTTCGTGTTTTTTTTGGACAAATAGAAAATAAAATTGTAAGACTTTATCAGTTTGAGAAGATAAAACCAGGGGCCTCTTTACACTGCTAGGAAACCTCACCCATGGACGGCTCAGTCATTTCTATCCATGCTGTTTCTTTAGGCTCAGCTGGATTCTTACAGTATGTCAATAAAGGCATAACCTAACTCAACTCAGCTGTTCTTGTTTGACTGCAGGGGAGCAGACTGTGAGCTCAGGCTGTACATGTACTCGGCCCATGTGCCTGTCAAAGTGCCACACTCACATAAAACCCCTTTTTAAGCATAGTGCGATCATGTCTCGAGGCGACTGTTGTGTTGCATCGCGTTGTGTTGTGTGGGATCTCAGCCGGATCTCCTCGTCCCAATCCAGGGGGTGTGGGTCTCAGGAAAGGTAAGGGTGATGAGGGTGTGTTGGGGGGGGTGGGCGTGTGGGTGGGCGGAGGGTCATCATTCTGTCAGTCTAGCATGTGAGGGTGGGGGGGGGGGGTCAGTGGATAGTGGAGTCACTGTGGAGAAAAACTGCTCGCTGTTTGTACATCCCAGGTTTTCACAGCCGCCATCGAGTTTAATATTTGGTCCTGAAGCCGTCATGTGCAGAACATAGATGAATCATTCGTCTGCAGCGTCACTGAGCTGTCAGTGCTTTCTTTTGCTTACTGATTATTACCTGTTATATTTAGATTTATCAACATTTCAGCATTATGACGGCTTCATGATCTGAACTCATCGATGTTCAAGTCATAGATGTGGAATGTTTCAACTCTCTGATATCCAAAGAAACGTTTCTTTGGAGATTTTTTCATGCATTTTGCCAATTTTGTGATATTTCTCATGCTTGCTTCAGGGGGATGTTTGGCTGAAACCTTGCTTTCCAAGTGTTACTCATTTCATTTGCCTTTTTCATCACAACCTCTGTGTTGGGGCGAGGGTGTTGCTTTTGTCTAACAACATATGTACCACTTCATTTTTTTGGTTTCAGGGGGAATTGAACAACGTATGATTGCTTGAGCTTTATTCCCCTTTTGCCTGATGGAAACCAACTAATCATTCATCCACAGTTTTTTAGACGTGGAGCCGACCAAATTCAAATTGGACAGGAATGTTCATTGCTGCTGAGTTTAAAAGTTTTTTTAAAAAGTAAAGAAATAAATCATCATATTTTCAAAATGAAAAAAACAAACTGGAATGGCACTCAGTAGAGTTCATACCTCCGCCAAGGCCCAACATTTCCCTTAAGACTCCACCGTTAAATTCACTAAATCCTGAAATGTCAGTCCCCTTAACATCCCAGATTTTTAAAATTATTTTCTGAGAAATGAACGAAAGAAAACACTTTATCTAGCATTGTTAAAGAAAGGGAAAAGAATATATCCTAGATCTGCCCCCTGATACTGATCCGTATGCACACCTAAATATAAGGAGTTCTTCCTTAGATCATGCTCCACCCCTCCACCAGATTTAAATTTTTTGCGTAATCCTGCCGAAAATAACACAGACAAAGACCTGACCTCCTTGGCGGAAGTGATGACCTACTGATCATACAGTAGTTATGTTGTGGTAAAAGTAACCATTGGCCGTCTCGTGCTCCATCTAAAAAAGTGACCACTAATCTCCTTGTTGCATCACATCATCTCACCTGTAACACCTGCATGTTATTTTCTCCTCCAGTGACAATGAGGACCATAAGCCGTTAAAAGGGAGCCGCACGCCGTCTAACGGGACAGTTAAGCGGGACGACAGTGACGACAGTTTAGTTGACTACGGGGAAGGAGGAGACGGACAGTTCAACGAGGACGGCTCGTTTATCGGCCAGTATAGCGGGAAGAGCGGCAGCAGGGACACGGCCGAGGGCCACGAGAGCTCGGAGGCCCCGTCCCCCATTAACACCATGAACTCCTTGAACTCATTTGTGTAGCCGGTCGGTCCTCGCACACCAGTATGAGGCGCTCGGTCCCAGGGTCTCTCTTTAGAGGGCTGCCCCCAACACCGCATGGCTTTATGATCACACGTCCACACACGAATCAGTAAATACACACAGCTCATCAGAGACTTTTATCTTTTCACTTGGAAATCTTTATAGAGAGGCTTGGAAACCCTTAGCTCATTATATATGAAGTAGCTCAACCAGTCATATGATTTTAACAGTGCATGAAATAGGCCTACTTGATATTATGATATAAATCCATATTTAAATTAACACTTTGATATTAACAAGCGTTGCATTTTGTTTTTGTTTTTTTTGTGGTGTACCTGGAATCTCTTACGGACTATGCAGTGATCGTCTGAACTATATTTGTTTCTGTTTTTTGTTCTTATATTATCGACTATGTTCAAATAGTAATCAGTGTCCACAGTAAATGACTATTACTCCATGTATTTTGTTTTCCAACACAGCAGCTTGTACAGGAATCTGTATTTAATAATGTAATTAGCTTGTTTGATTCCATCACGCATTTGTACAGTGCACACGGTAGCTCATGTACAGTGTATATATACTGTATAATATAAAGTGAACTAATATTGGGGGGCAGCGCACACAGCATGCTTGAGTCTGCTGCATCGACACGATTCCATCTGTCCCCGCTCTGTGGAAACATCCACCTGCACCTGTGAAGGAGGGGAACTGAAACGCTGCATGGCATGGCACATGACCTTTGACCCGCATGTGACCTTCTCAGTATTGACCTTGAGATCTGGAGGCCCGGTGGGGGAGTTTGCCTCTTGCCCCTGCAATGCTCCTTCGGCAGGTTGTGCCTTTTCTTCAAAAACAATAGTTCTGAGTCTGAAGTATCTTTCCAGAGATCAGTGATTGGAACAGAGACTGTAGTGGGACTGCTGAGGTCACATCCAAGATAGGAGGAGATAAGTGTAAGAAGAGGACCCTGCGGAGGGAGGAATAATTCATACACTTCATTTCCTTTTTTCTTTTGAAAGACTCCTCGCAACACCTTGAGACACAGGACAGGATTTGATTCCTCCAAGAAGCTAAAACATTGAAACCACTTTCATATATTAAGTTTGCAGCCGTTATGTACAGGACCTGATTGTATCTGCAGTGTATGAATGTATAGGTGTGTGTGTGTGTGTGTGTATGTATATGCAGAGACATTATTCATTTCACATTAGGCAAAAACTGTTGACGTGTTCTAACAACACTTGAGGGCCTTTGGATGGGATCAAGATTTATTTTCTCTTAACTTGCATCAAGTTTTTTTTTTTTTTTAAGACATGTAGAGTATTTGTTGAATTTGTAAATACCTGAATTGATTGTACAGGGACAAGCAGCTTATGAGGCGGCCTATGAAGGCAATATTGTGCATGGTCTGGTTTAACTTCGATAGGACTGTATTAAATATAGACTACTCCCTAGAGAATATCTATATTCATTTTGTTTTTCTTGCTGTGCACAGTGAACATTGTACTGTAACTAACTGGACAGAGAAATGCATACACTTTTGAATTCTGATTGTTTTTCTGGTTTGCTTGTCAGCGAGTTCTGTAACTTTGACATTGTACAACAACCTTAAGGGTGAAGCGACGATATTAACTGATGCACACAATGATATTTCTCTGATTTGTATTGGTTCTATACGCAGTACCCGTATATAGATGCTGCCAAAATGATGCTCTTTTCTGACAGTATTGCAAATGGTTTTGTATTTAAGAAACAGATTTCTACTAACAGATACTTTCTTTGTCTTCTATTTAAGTTTATCCTTTTAGTGCAAGTATGGAATTCAAGCTACTGGAAATATAATGAATGAATAAATAATTATCTGATTTTGTTCTAGTTTTCAGACTCTTCTCTCGTTGGCCACTTTCAGACTTAGTCCTAATGGACTAAGATTCACTGACTTATTAAAACCCTTTGATTTGTAGGGCTACATAATGTAACCACAAATTATTTATTATTTACCTCAACATGTGTAATTTCAGTACTGGCCAATTCTTTGACTGTGAAAATACAAGCAACTTTTATCCTTATTGCAAAAATAGATGCTGAGTATATGTTTGGTATGTCTATGTGTTGATTGGCATGTGTGCATGTAACATGGTGTCAACCAGTGCATCTGAAACCACATCTAGACTACAAGGACACTCAGTAGAGCACATAGCTCCACCAAGGCCCAACAGTCCCCTTACATTCAATCAAGCTGCAACAGATTGCACAAACAAAATATAAGCTCCCCAAATATGCCAGTTTTTTTTTTCTTCATCCAGATCCATGAATTATTTTCAGGGACCTTGGTGAAAATGTTGAAAAAACGCCCCCTCACAAAATGTTAAAGTAAAGAGAAAAGAAAATCCTGGATCCTCCCTAGGATCTGGATGTGCACAAACATTTAATATATTCCTCCGTGACCCATACCTCATCCTTCCACCAGGTTTCATGATAATCCATCCAATCGATTTTTTGTAATATTGCTAACTAACAGACAACAAACACCAATAAAAACTGCTTTGACGTAGAAAATAAATGTACCAACCTTTTTCCATCTGAATATACTTGAGGTATTAAAAGTAAAATATTTAAAAACTGACCCTTATGCCTGATATATTATTATACACTGTAAGATGTTATGTGGTTGTTTTGTCCAGATGTTTCCTTCATGTTTGCATTTGTGTTTCTTTTTAAATCAGTTGTGTGTGAGATGTCTCAGCCTCAGTAAGGAGGTAGGTAAATGATTCATATTATTGCTATTATTCTAGAGTATTGCATCGTTTTTCAAAACAATGGAGAGTTTTACTTCTTTAAGCCACAGACGGTTAATGAAATGAAACCATAAAGAATTTGAAGTGGAAATGTCTCTTTGCTGGGAGCTACTAAAAACTCACCTAAAACAACAGGACACTGCTGATGTGTAAAAGGCACAAAAAGGTTTGGAAACACAGGTTGGAAACTTTGAGGATGTGTAGTATTATATATACTTATTATAGTGTTTATGTAAAATCTTTAACATTTCTAAAGTAACACCTGTCAAATGAATACAGTAGTGTGATATTTTCCTCTGAATTGTGGTAGAGTATAAAAGCATATTAAGAAGAATAAATGCATACTCACAGTAGAAGTACAGTGAGAAGTAAAACCAGCCTGTTCGGTGAACAGAAGCTGCTGGGCTGTGTAAATATGGACGCCTTCACTCCCCTCAGACACTAGCAGCTAAAGAAAGGCCTCATGAAACACAACAGTTGGGCTCCATCTCATTTTTTTGTGCTCACTTGTGGCCCTTCCACTTCCATTACAGTCATATTGTCAGGGTAATGGTGAGAGAGCAGCCCGCCATCTGGTGCATTATCACACAGCAGTGGTGTCAGGAAGCGAGGAAGTCTGCTATCTGCTGTCTTGCAAATCCTCTCTCTGCTCCTGGCAGAGGACGCTGCCTTCTGTTCCTCCAGGTACACTAATTCCTTTTTGCAGGGTGAAATTGTTTGGGGGGGGGACCGTTCACAGAAGTGTTTGCCGTTAATAACAGCAGTGATTAAAAGTGGATTGCCTCCCTGCATATTTATGAATCGGGGTTGATGTTTAATTTTCTTTTTCTGTAATGACGCCAGGAGAGTTTTTACCAGGGAGTGTTGAACTGCAGCTGTCTGGAATATTTCAGTCGAAACAAATGACTCTCACTCCATGTGAGCAGCAGGGATGTCAGACACCTGACGACCTTCAGCAACCGGATGATTCATCAATTTGTTTGTGATGGATTTTTCCCTTTTGACTTTACTGCCACCTACTGACAGAAGGCAATTGCACTGCTGACTGAAAAGGCAACAGGCTTTTAAAAACACTGAATCAGAAATTTTGATGCAAGGAGCATGACTCGACTTGTCAACAAAACATGCTAAGGATTATTCTACCATGAAAATGTGTCATTCTCAAATCACAACACGTGGCCTCACATCTGGGCCGTCTGCTGTAAGCCTCTGTTTAGCCCTCTGTTGACATCTCCTGTCCTCAATTACAAAGGCTGCCCATAAGAGGCTTAGCTATTTGTTTTCATGGCAACAGAATCACATTATTTGTCCGTCGATTGGTGATCATTTGCACCAAACGAGCAGCTGCCCGTTTACCCCTCTGACCTCCAACCCACCCACCCACCTTCCAGTCGCTCTGCTCTGACCGCCTCCCTCCATCCATCTCATTCCTCATCCAGTCCTCGATGGATCCATTCCGTGTCAGCCGTACGCCTGCCATAGCCTCCATTAGCCATTCCCAGCCCCTCTGTGTCCGGCTCTTTGATTTATTGCATGGGCTGAAAGCCTTGTTTGAATTGATCTGCGGCTGGTTTGTGCGTCTACCTCCAGTCTGGTTTCAGCCGGGGGGGGGATAATTACATGGTCTCATTGTGACGTCCTGTTTTCCGGCAAAACCTCCAGGAGCTTCGAAGGGCATTGTTTGTGTCAACCGCAGGACATAATCTTTCAGCATGTACAAGATCACCAATAAAAACATTGTGCGGAATAAAAGACATCAAAGGCAGTTATTAGAAAGACACCAGCATTTAGTTTCTGGTATCCTTAAGTGTGTGCAGAGCTCCAGAGCGTCTGTTCCTTCGATGTAAGTGGCAGAGCCTTTGTGCCTTTATGCAAATGTGGCCTTTTCTGATGCTCTGAGAGCTGCGGAGGATAATTGTTTATGATTACTCTGTGACATTTCCATATGGCTGAATAACGGTATGACAACACGCACAAACACACACACACACACACACACACACACACACACACACACACACACACACACACACACACACACGTGTCAAGACCAAGCGGTTGGAGCTGATTGGTAGGTTTGGTTTGTTTGAAACTGAAAACCCCAAATGCAGGAAGGGGTGGAGGAGTCAAAGGGTGTTTATATTTTGACCAGTAGCAAATATCGATTGCAAATCTCCTGTACAGCGGACACAAGATAAAATTTGATCTTTACTATAAAGATCTAATAATAACATTTAAATGTTGTTGTTTTTTTATCATGTTACCATCAACCCTCTCCTCACCTAAAATTCCTTTTCCCCACAAACACCCCCCCACCATGTCCCATGTGTATTTCAACATGGATGGGTTGCATGAGCCCCGACGGAGATCACTGGGGCTAAATCACATTTACCCTCCCTCCTCCGTCCTCCCTGTTCCTCTGCCTCCACATCCCTCCTCCTCCTCTGCCAGGCAGATAGATGAGAGCCACCTATTCTTTTCTCCAGACAGCAGGGTGTTTTCTGTTCCTCTTATCCACCCCAGACACCGGCCTTGTAACTGTGTTGCTCGCCAGCAGGATCTTGCTCTCTTTGCATTTTTCATCTTGTAAGAGGAACAAAACTGTTGGTCTGAGGGTTGAATACACCCAGATCTCAGATAACCCGAGCACAAAATAATATCCTTTTTAGGGCCTGCTGCTTTATTAGGATGTCATGTATTTCCTCAGTGTTACTAAATTCCCTGGCCTCTGTGGAGTGATAGATTTTCCAGATATCTCCCTGAGGTGCAGATAATGTCTTTTTTGTGTCTGGCCAACATTAACAACAGTTTCCATCTCAAAAGGAGCGAAAGTCAGAATAATAACACCCTCAGGGAACAGAGCAGCAACAACAACTTGATAGTAGGCAATGACATTTGGGTAAAGTCAGAAAAATAACTTCTTGTATATGTTCTGCCCAAATTCATCCATGGGGACTAAGTCCTTTAATTAATTCCAGCCTGCTCTTTCTCAAAGATTCCTGCATTATTTATGCGTCGCAGCAGATTATTTGCAGTGTGGTGTTTACAGCCAAGATTTAAATCTAATCCCCGGGGATTGAGATGGTCTCATGTTTGGACTGACACATGGGCCAGGCGCTGTAATTAGTAGAGGTGCCCTTTTGATATCTGCGGGATGAAGAACAGGCTGATGGATAACAAGCAGGCTGGAGCCACACTCCTTTCTCATTTTCTCTTGTCATGCAGATCAATTTATCCGCTCATGTTTGAAAATCTCCGTCTGAAACTTTTGCTGGTGCTGCGCCGCAAAACAAAAGAATGAAAGAAAAAAATAATCTCATCTCCATTAAATGTGTCTCTGGATAATTCACAAACATAACAGTTGAAATTTCTGTTGAGACAATTTTGCTTGAAGGTTTGTAGCTTCAGGGAATAAAAACGTATTATAAAATATATATACACTACCGTTCAAAAGTTTGGGGTCACCCAGACAATTTCGTGTTTTCCATGAAAACTCACACTTTTATTTATCAAATGAGTTGCAAAATGAATAGAAAATATAGTCAAGACATTGACAAGGTTAGAAATAATGATTTTTATTTGAAATATTAATTTTGTTCTTCAAACTTTGCTTTCGTCAAAGAATGCTCCATTTGCAGCAATTACAGCATTGCAGACCTTTGGCATTCTAGCTGTTAATTTGTTGAGGTAATCTGTAGAAATTTCACCCCACACTTCCTGAAGCACCTCCCACAAGTTGGATTGGCTTGATGGGCACTTCTTGCATACCATACAGTCAAGCTGCTCCCACAACAGCTCAATGGGGTTGAGATCTGGTGACTGCGCTGGCCACTCCATTACAGACAGCATACCAGCTGCCTGCTTCTTCCCTAAATAGTTCTTGCATAATTTGGAGGTGTGCTTTGGGTCATTGTCCTGTTGTAGGAGGAAATTGGCTCCAATCAAGCGCTGTCCACAGGCATGGCGTTGCAAAATGGAGTGATAGCCTTCCTTATTTAAAATCCCTTTTACCTTGTACAAATCTCCCACTTTACCAGCACCAAAGCAGCCCCAGACCATCACATTACCTCCACCATGCTTGACAGATGGCGTCAGCACTCTTCCAGCATCTTTTCACCTGTTCTGCATCTCACAAATGTTCTTCTGTGTGATCCAAACACCTCAAACTTTGATTTGTCTGTCCATAACACTTTTTCCAATCTTCCTCTGTCCAATGTCTGTGTTCTTTTGCCCATATCAATCTTTTCTTTTATTGGCCAGTCTCAGATATGGCTTTTCTTTGCCACTCTGCCTAGAAGGCCAGCATCCCGGAGTCGCCTCTTCACTGTAGACGATGACACTGACGTTTTGCGGGTACCATTTAAAGAAGCTGCCAGTTGAGGACCTGTGAGGCGTCTATTTCCCAAACTAGAGACTCTAATATACTTGTCTTCTTGCTGAGTTGTGCACCGGGGCCTCCCACTTCTCTTTCTACTCTGGTTAGAGCCCGTTTGTGCTGTTCTCTGAAGGGAGTAGTAGACACCGTTGTGGGAAATTTTCAGTTTCTTCACAATTTCTCGCATGGAATAGCCTTCATTTCTAAGAACAAGAATAGACTGGCGAGTTTCACATGAAAGTTCTCTTTTTCTGGCCATTTTGAGAGTATAATCGAACCCACAAATGTGATGCTCCAGATACTCAACTAGCTCAAAGAAAGGCCAGTTTTATAGCTTCTCTCACCAGCAAAACAGTTTTCAGCTGTGCTAACATAATTGCACAAGGGTTTTCGAGGGTTTTCTAATCATCCATTAGTCTTCTAAGGCGATTAGCAAACACAATGTACCATTAGAACACTGGAGTGATAGTTGCTGGAAATGGGCCTCTATACACCTATGTAGATATTTAATTAAAAACCAGACGTTTCCACCTAGAATAGTCATTTACCACATTAACAATGTATAGAGTGTATTTCTGATTAATTTAATGTTATCTTCATTGAAAAAAACAGTGCTTTTCTTTGAAAAATAAGGAAATTTCTAAGTGACCCCAAACTTTTGAACTGTAGTGTATATATATATATGGTTTTACCTGTTGAACAAACACACCTAAATTTAAATGTCTTGCAGATAAATCAGGAATGATAACCTGAGTTTACACTGAAGCAGTGGTTGAAAGGCACAAATAGTCTGGCTGTGGCTCAGGAGGTAGAGCAGAAGGTCAGTGGTTCGATCCCCAAAGTGACCTTGGGCAAGATTTCCTGCCAGAAGCATATGAAGGGTGTGTAATAGAAAAGGGGCTGTGTAAAGCAGTGAAGGATGCAGTAAGACTAAAACAGGTCAAAATATGTGGGGAGAAGGTGAGGACTTGGTGGGCAGCTACTATTGGGACCAATGGGAGACAAGTATGTGAAGCAGGGGGGTTGGGTTAACCCTTGTGTTGTTCCTGGGTCGGATTGACCCAGAGTGTGTGTGTGTCTGTGTGTGTGTGTGTGTGTGTGTGTGAGTGCGTGCGTGTGTGTGATCATACGCAAGCCCTGGCCGGTCAGGGTTAGGTTTAGGGTGACCCAAGGATTGTCATTATCCAATTCTCCTGGGGTAATTGAGACCAATGGATTGTCATTCTCGATTGTCATGGGAGGGGTCATTTAGACCCCCAGAGAGGGCGCTGTGGTGCTCTGTGGGGTCATTTAGACCCACACCTGATTCCAATTGAAATCAAGGGGGGTACATTAGACCCACATATAAGTCTCAGTGTGCCACTCTCTCACGGACCATGGCACGATGTCGCGTCAGGAGAGTTTCACCAGAGAACAGGTTCTCCAACAGCTATTCTCCCAGCAACCATCCTCTGAACCCGAAGAGGACGCGAAAGAGCCAGACCGAGAAGCGGACGGACAAGGAGATGGAGAAGCAGACTGAGAAGCAGACAGAAAAGCAGACCGAGAAGAAGACAGAGAGGACGGAGACGATGGCGACGGAGACGATGACGGTGACTACGAAGAAGATGACGGTGACAAAGACTACGACCCAGTGGGTGATGCTTCTGCAGATTCTTCATCCTTGGAAGAAGAAGAAGAAGAAGAAGGAGGACAAGACCACGGTGACACCACCACCACCACCACCACCGGACTCGTGGAAAGAGAGACCTTCCCGTCAAGAAACGGGGAAATAACATGGTCCTCGAGGGCGTACGGCCGAGAGGAGGGCCACTGATCCTTCTCCTCCTCTTCCTCCTCCTCTGCTGCAGCTCAAAGCGGGGTCCCCCGGGGCCCCACGATCCACGCGACGTCCCGCACCGGTGACCTAGCCTCGACGTTCCGCCTGTTCATCACACCGACGGTAGAGAACATCATCCTGGAGATGACGAATCGGGAGGGTCCTAAAACTCTTCCACACGTACTCTAGACTGCTGCGCTTCGACGACCGCGAGACGAGACGCACAAGACGAGCCACGGACAAATTGGCGGCCGTGCGAGAGGTCTGGGACGCGTGGGTGTCGCGGCTACCGCACCTCTACAACCCGGGGCCCGAAGTGACCGTGGACGAGGTTAGTCTTTTTAAAAAAAATATTATTATTATGTTATGTTATGTTATGTTATGTAGATAGCGGCTGCTAGTCCTCGTCCTCATCTCATCTCCTCTCATCTCTTCTCCTCCTGTTTTTCTCCCTAGGCCGGTGTCCGTTCCGTCAGTACATGCCCAGCAAGCTGAAATACGGGATCAAGTCGTGGGTGGCCTGCGATGCGAAATCAAGCTACGCTTGGAAGATGCAAGTGTACACCGGAAAGCCGAGTGGCGGACGCCCAGAACGGAACCAGGGGTTGCGGGTAGTGCTCAATGTAACGGAGGGACTGCATGGTCGTAACGTCACGTGCGACAATTACTTCACCTCCTACGAACTCCGCGGCAGCTCCTGGAGAGGAAGCTCACCGTGGTCGGCACGGTTTGGAAGAACAAGCCCGAGCTCCCGACCGGGCTGCTGGCGGTCAAGGGAAGAGAGGTGTTCTCATCCAAGTTCACATTCACGCCCACCGCCACTCTTGTGTCCTACATCCCAAAGAAAAACAGGAATGTGGTGCTCCTGAGCACACGGCACCCCGAGGCCGACATCAGCGACCGCGAGGACGGGAAACCGGTCATCGTCCTGGACTACAACCGCAACAAAGCTGGCGTGGACAACCTAGACAAGGTGATCGGAACG
This sequence comes from Hippoglossus stenolepis, assembly GCF_022539355.2. NCBI lineage: Eukaryota > Metazoa > Chordata > Actinopteri > Pleuronectiformes > Pleuronectidae > Hippoglossus > Hippoglossus stenolepis. The sequence continues at coordinate 11,121,318 of NC_061487.1, read as the reverse complement.
TACAGCTGCAGGAGGATGACCGCGCTGGCCCCTGGTCGTCTTTCACAACATTCTCGACATCTCTTCCTACAACGCCTTCGTGATATGGAGAGAGATTAACCCAGACTGGATGCCGGGCAAGCGGAACAAGCGGAGGGTGTTCCTAGAGCAGCTGGGAAAGGCTCTCGTGACTCCGTTCGCCGGACGAAGGAGAGCATCCCCGCACGGACGCGTCCGCCCCGGTTGTGAAGGCTGTAAAACCGCCGCACAGAGAGCTCTTGACTACGACGCTGACCCGAGTGTCCGGCCCTCCATAGCCCTAGCAGCAGCCCCGCTCGGGGCGAGTAAGAGGAAGAGGTGTCAGATATGCCCCAGGAAAAAGGACTGTAAAACTCACACCGTGTGCCGCGGGTGTAACAAATACATCTGCAAGGGCTGCTCACTTGTCTATTGCCCTACGTGTGCGTCCTAATATGGGGTGGGCTATGTGAGGGGGCCAACAGCCGGGGGAAGCAGGGACAACACAAGGGTTAAGGTGGAACCACTGAGGACACCTTGTGGGCAGGTGAGGAATGGCAGGGAATCAACTGAGAGATTTGAAGAGATGGAATGAGAGGCAAATGAAAAAATACATTTTATCATTTCACTGATTTTCTATTCCACTTATGGTGCACCAGTTATAAATAATGTGGATACGACTTCAAGAAAATAACATTTACTCAAGTACTTTACACAAGTACAATTTTGGTGAAATGATGTAGAATTAACACTTAACTCAGCACTTCTAATGATAATGTATTCAGTAAGTCTGACTGTAAACTTGACCTGCTGGTTCCCCAGGACCATGGAGCAGTGGTTCCCACAGTGGTGCCCCCAGCATAATGTTTATAACTGAAAAATATAAAACTTAAATTGATGTTGGCAAATCCATATTAGTTAAGCAGCTATAGGTTGACGTAAGGGTAAGAGCTACCCTAACCCTAACATTTTCAACTAATTTAACTAGCATATATGTAAAAGCAGATATGTGGTCTTTACATCAAGTTACATGTAAGTGACATTAAAAAGGACAGAGGGAAGTGAGTTTTATGAGAAGAATAAAGAGTTGACATGATGATGAATAAGGACAGTGGGGATATTGTAGTAGCAAAGCAATTTGATGATGGCTAATGCGCATTAAAGCTGCACTGCCATCAAAACCATGAGGTCAAGCTTTTTACAAGATAATATATATATATTTTTTACAACTTATGAAAAAAATGTTGGCACGTGTCCAAATGGGACCAAACTCGGCTCTGCACTTTCTTGGGCAATTTACAACAGAGACGTGAAGTGTGAGGCTGATTAGATGGATAGTTTGGGAAATATGGGTTACACATACAGACAGTTTGTGGAATTAGCAGGTAGATGCCTCTGGTTCCTGGATTCTTTCTTTCTTTGTACTTTTTCTAAATAACGGTGACTTTGTGTGACGGTGTAAGTTTTAGGCTGGGCAAATAATATACGGGTAATATGGGGGTGGAGAGTGAGAGATATTAGCCTCCACACACACACACACACACACACACACACACACACACACACACACACACACACACACACACACACACACACACACTTTTTTCTAGTGTTAGTGATTCCGTGGAACCAGAGGCGGAGCTCAGGGGGCACCCGGACACTTCAGTGGGACTCACAGCTCTCTGCTCCCGGGGAACAGGCGGGTCTAGCGCCCCCCTAAGTTGACATCCCTCCATCCAATCCTCGGGTGCGGGACCGCGGCTCCGTCAGTCTCCTCTCTCCGCTCTGAGCGCCCGGCGATGCGGTGCTGAGCAGGTGTGAGCATCGTGAAGGACGAACGGAGACGGACGGACGCTACCGGAGGGTAAGGACACGACCAGCCCCGCACACACTCACACACACACACAACCGTGTGATTTTCATTTTAAACCTCATCTCCACAGGCGCCGGGTCTGCGCGTTTTGACAGCTGTGGAATCAGTGTTGTTTACAGAGTGCGATGTGCGGACGTGAAGGAGCTTAGTGCAGCAGCCCTCCGCAATGCAGGATGGCTGAAGACCAGGGTAGAGACACGCTGCGTGTTGCATGTGTGTGTTGAAATATCACACAGGGACACACCGTGTGTATCTGACTTATCGTGGCGGGGGTGAGGCTGCATGTTACATGATCTGCAGCACATCCTGACGCGCGCTTCTCTCCACCCCCCCCAAAGAACGTCCCGATGCTCAGTATAGGTGAGATCGTTTAGGGATGTTTCAATGCAACACATCCATCAGCTGTGTAAGTGAGTGTGAGGTTTAAATTCGGCTGTAATCAGACATCACAAGAGGCCACACAGCCTGATGGCGCCCCCTCGTACCGACCGTCCACAGCCGAGATCAGGGAGCTGTAAACACTCTGCTCCGGGCTGGAGCTCAGACGCATGTCCTGATGTTTAGCGGTGGACGGAGGCATGTGGTCCGGCTCTGTCCTCCTCAGTAATGGCCCATCGCAGGGGTGGTGGAGTCCGGGTGTCAGGTGCAGGAGAAGGTGTCATGGGCGCGTCCACACACACGCACACACACCAGGCTCCAGTGGAGGGAGGGAAGCTGCTCATGCTACATGCTGTCAAAGTAAGGTTTGGGTACTTTCAGGGGAGATTGCCAAGAGGAGGTCTTCATCACGTTGCCAAATGATGAAGGGCAAGCTTTGATTTGGTTGCGTGAGGATGATGGAGGTTTTAAAATCATAAATATGAAAAACCCCACATGGGATTATTTAGATGCTAAATCATTACACTGGCAATCAGAGGATGTCGCACTTTGTTAAATCCTACATGAGACAAATTGTGATTCGTGAATATGGGATATACAAATATAATCAGATATATCTTTACACGTCTGTTAAGTTATGGTGTGAGGTTTGGCTGCAGGGGTTTGCAACATCCACCATCAGGTGGCTCAAAGATCCATTGCAATTCATAGACCACAAAAGAAGCATCATGGATTGCAGAACGCTGCACCTAATGGCTGTGGATCAGGAGGAAAGACCCCAACCGGGCCCCAAGATGTTAGGGACACACACCCAGCCTGTGGTGGAGCTGCCTTAGAAGAGGGTGTCTTGTGTTTAAAAGGATGAAACACCCGATGACACTAAGGTACACGACTGATGCTACGTCCCTAACATCTGCTGGTGGTCACAATTATCTGCCCGTGATATCTGCTGCTGGTTGGCAACTTAACATCAAGCTAGTGCGGAGGACCTCCGAACATACAAGGGGTATTCACCATCTTCTCCTGTGTTCTAAAATAACAGAAAAACTACAAATGTTAAAGAACAACACAAGAGAAATGTCTGGAAACACAGATTAGCCATATGTCATGATCATTTTAATGGATAAACAAGTGTCAGTGTTTGCAGACCCCCGTTGTAGAACCACTCATTTAGATCTGTCTGAATGATAGGCCATTGCACGGTGGACCCTTTGCTGACTGGTCATTGTGAAGGAGCTATATTGTGAAAATTGTCTGTAACTCAAGATTTACAGATATATGTGACCACTGTATCAGATAATGTCTTTTCGAAAGGCACATTTAGTCTTCATGCTGCGGTTCCATAATGACTTGAGTGCACGGCTCTGGGCAACACAACAGACAGCAGAGTAGGATTTAAGCTTGTAATAGGGATTCACAATGTAATCAACACCACCCAACTAGAAGGGAAAGTCCCATTTAATGGGCGTGTTTGTTGTGTGCACTCCAGTAGGGTAGAGCTAAGCCTGCTATTTTGGATTTCTGGTCTCAGGTTAACATATAATGCAGGTTTATGAATTGTTTTGGGGTTTCTGGGCACTAAAAGATCTTTAATCATCGCCCCTTTTGCTTCTGGGGTTTGTTTTTGCAATACAGTGTCATGAGAGTGTGAGATTCCACCCCGTGTGTTTGTCCGGACTAAATCAGAGCCATAAAGGTGGCACACAATGTCAGCGGGACTCCGTGGCCGCCTGTCAGGGGATGCACTTTATGAATCTTGTAAGCCTGACTGCTGTTAATGCATCCTGTGCCGCCGTCCCGCGCACACCCCCGAGGACAGACCCTCTCCTTCATGCTAGGTGAATGAATTTACTCGCCTCAGAAGTAGGCTAACCTGCTGCATGCCGAGCAGCATCTTGAGTTTTTATCCCCCCCTCGCGATCCCCCCCTCGCGAAATGTCAATGGAGTTTTGGATTTTCTAAAAAGGAGGACGTTCCCTTACCAGCACATTTGGCAGAATTTTGTTTTACATAATACAGTATAGCCTGTAAGATATGGCTGCTCTGTGATGCATGTCGAGGCTACAGCTTCAGCCTCCATTAGTGTCACATTCAAATGACTCAACTCTACACTTACTTTATCTTCTTCCTCTTCAGTCTCATACTCCACTCAGTCATGTATTGAGGTAGTCAGGGTAACCTCACCTGAGGCCGACACTAGAGCTGTCAGCCTCCACATCTTCACTTCAGCCAGCATGTGAAGTATGAACATGAATACAAGGGTGAGATTCTTGTGTATAAATCCTTATTGCAAATCTTTCCCATGCACCAAGATTTCTTTATATGTATATTCAGCCAGACAATGAATTTTTTAATTCCCCCATCTCCTTCAAACACCACTGTCTCAATTCAAACAGCATGATTTTGTTGCTCAAAGCAGAATCTTGGATGTTTCCCAGCAAAGATTAAGGCAATTTTAGAGTCATTTTAGGAGATTAGATTTGTTCCCAGATGTCCTTTTCGAACCCTGGGCGACAAATTCTTGGGCAAAGAGTCAAAGAACCAGTTGAATAGAGGAAGATCGATTAAAAAAGGCTCTAAACTGATTGGCAGCATTTGCATTTGGCATCAGCGGGGCTAGTTTGTCAGGCGCTGTTTGTTCTGTCGCATTGAATGCACCATCAGTCGTGCTGGATGGAATACGTCACCTAGACTTGTTTAATTGTTAAAGTGAACGCTCTAGGAGAGGACATAGCAGGACGAGACGACCTAGGCGCATGAAACACACACACACACACATACACACCAGCTAGTATTGCTGCCGCTGTCTCTTTCTCTCGTGCTGACAAAACATGCGCTGCTCTCGTCTCGATGCTTCCTCCAAATTGCTCAGCAATTTACGCGCCGGTGATCAATGGGGGAGATCCACTAATGGTACGGTAGCGAGGCAGAGGCATGACGTCTTCTGTGTTTGCCTGGAGACAGACCACTCCTCTGTTTATGCCTGAGGAAGAGAAAAGGCCTCAGTCCCCATCTGCCGTCCCCGGCTATCTGAATAGAGCGTCTGCAATTGATTCTCCCACTGTGGACTGCTCCTGCTCTCTGCATGCACGTGACCCATAGATCTTATGTGTGGAGACAGAGCTAAATGGGGGGAAAAAACTCCCAGGCACAGTGCATGTTTGTATCCCACTAAAGATACAAACTGTGCTATGTTCACTGTCCCCAGGATGGCGCGTTGTTGCAATTGCAACAATCTACACAACACCTCGTAAACTCAATTTTGTCTAATCACCACTCATTATAGTCATTATAGTTTACTGTTTGTTTCACCGTTCATAGAATTTCCCCCACGCAAACCGTCAAGCCATACACATGAACGTCACCCAAACGTTCCTTGTTTCATCACATGCAACATTAGCATCTCACATTTACCAGTAAAGAATAACTGCTGAAGAAGTCATTACTGCAAGACGGTGGGTATTTTGTTTAGTTTTTTGTTGCAATGCTATAGTGGAAGACAAACTCGCAAACTACATTTATCAATTGAGAAGCACTTTGCTGTGAAATATGCTCGTAAAATGGATGAAACTCATTGACAACACACAAGATGAATTGCCACGACCGAGGCTGTTGCACTTAGATGTACTGCGAGTTAGATCAAATAAACCTGGTTATGGGAAATGGTAGTGAAGTGTTAATCGATCAAGTGATTTGAGTTTAGGAATAAAAAGTCTTAAATTTGTCGAAACATACAGAAAAAAAGCTTGCGAAAACCCAAAGAGAGACTAAGATCAGAAATTATGATTAGTTTGCATACAGAATTTTATGTGAGTGTGACACATATAGCTCTTCTGCAGTCCATGATTGTTAACTTGACGTATGTATGATGATATAGTATATCCTGCAAAAATGGTCTTTCGTAGATCAACACATTGCTGAAGGTAAACAATATGTTTATTTAATAGCAGCCGCTGGCCTTTTGTCTATTTATAGCCTTAAAACTCTCGCAGACAAAGATATTATTAAGTTAATGACATGGTAAAAAAAAGTTCTTAAAGAAACGGATTGGCTATAGAAAACATTGAGTCATTGTGCTGCCCTGAAGATACAACTTCTGAGAGCCTTTCACGACAGAACATTTGATCCGTTCCACTTTTCTTTATCAGCGTGATCTTGTTTGTTGATAGTGTCCAGCATCCTCAGTGACTCGCATGCTTCCTCCGTTTTGTCTATTTGCCAAAGTGATGCCTTTTTCAAAAATCTGATTACTGTGTTTCCATTTAGATAATGTGAAATGGACGAGCACTAGCGTTTGGAAATCGCCTGCTATCTCACCTTGCCATTCATTGGGGAAATAGAACGACATTGATCAAAGTCATCAGATTGTTATCACGCAGTGGGTGGATGATTCAGGTTCACTGACAGGGTTTCGTCATTGGCCTGTTGGAGCAAGTTAAGATCTATTATTTAAAAACACTGGATACATGACTGTTATTCTGTCATGTGATTTTGAAACAATGTACTGTACCTTATTTTGAAATTAAACTCTCTGTTGTTTGGTCGCAGGCCATCTGGAGGCTTAAAAATATTGAGTAGATTCTTGCTATATTTAGGAACAGTTAGAATCTGTAACTAGGTTACGTCTGACAAGATTTCATGTCTTTTTCTGTGATTCGTTGCTTGGTTTTCTCTGAGGTATTTTTAGACTTTACAATCAAAGAAAACCTTTTGGGATTTACGGACTCAATTAGAAGGAGATTACAACTGTGTGCCCTTCGCCTGCTAATTTCAGTTTTAACCACAATCATCCATTTTAAATTTTCATGATAATATTTGACTTCCTTCATTTCAGTGTCAGCATAGAAAATTGTTTGTGTGCTTATGAGCAGGGCAAACCTTTTCTAGCTTTCCTGGGATGCATTCAGGCTCAGCAAGTTATTTACTCATTAAATAACTAACTGCATTTCCGCTGTTGTTAGCCAGTACTAAATGATAACTTCATTTATATAGCACCTTTCAAAACAGCTGTTACAAAGTGCTTCATGAAGAGGACAAATTAAAAAAACAACACGCAAATTAATACATAAGTCATAGAAAATCAAAGAAAGCACATGATTTAAAAAAGCAGATAAAATAATACAACATCATTTCAAAGTAATGGTAAGGAAATGGATAAAAGAAACATGCAATAACAAAAATCGTCAACTAAAAGTCATTTGATAAAGCATGTTTTATATTTAATGATAAGAAGTAAAAGTGACAGGACTGCAAGGTCAACATGTTCAGACAGCGTTTCCCCTGATTTACTGTAGTCAATTTTAAGCATCATAAAGGGATTGTGTCTTAATTAAAGTCCTCCTCAAAGTGTCAGATTACCTCCTGTGAATTTGTTTAACATTGCACTGAGGCAGAATATTGTGTTACACACAGTGGACCAAACTCTCACATGGGAGCCTTGAGCCATCTGTTTTTGCAGCCTTATAGCTTCAGTCGGATATAGTGTTTACAGGCCTGTTGAGAAGCTTTGCAGTCAGACAACAATACATGCTGTTGTTGTGGCCCTGTAAGAGATGACTTGCATTTGAATGCAATTTGAAAATCAGTGTCGGATTTATTCTCTTGGCATTTCAGACACAGCGCAGCAATGTAGAGAAACGTCTGTACTCGATTATGAGTAAATTCATCTTTATTGATTTTCATGGTGTTTCAAAGCATATTATTAAGTGCAGATAAAATCAATGACAGACGGTGCTCATGTAGATCTTTGAGAAATATTATATTTATATGGTCTGTGAAAATAGTTTTGGGTGATTAAAAAGGTCAGTACTGAAATAATCACCTTTGTTGCTAGCAAAGTCTTACCTATACAACTGTGTCCCCGCTGGCATATTGTAATTTATCCATAATCTGCATATGAAAGCTAGTGCTTAGCAGCATTTTCATGATTAGATTACCTCTGTGCCCTTCATCATTGATATTCTCAGTAATGGGCTACATTGTTTTGGATTTAATCCTATTTAATCTGTGTTCATCATGGGGATGTGGAAGTTTACCATAGTTTCAACTGCTTGAGCTGTTATCTTACAGTGCTGGGGATAAAGAACAAGCCCGATGGCGCCGGGAACTATCCAATTAGGTATGAAAGCGTCTTCCTCGGTCGGGCCAAGCCACTCTTGGGGCCTTAGAGCAAAGCCTGTTGCTATGGTGCTGGGAGCCTTTGCAGAACACAAGAATATCTATGTGCTCGTTGAGGATGTGAGGCTCATCCATCATCTTTCATGTATATTGTATGTTGTACTTCATGCTAACCCAGCCTATGTTTCCTTATAGTGATAATGATTAATGCTGTTTGTGGTTGACAGCTCAGCTCTGTTACGCCTGTAGCATACTAAACCAGAGTCATGAACCTTTTACCAGCTGTGTGTTGAATATGAGAGACTGAGGGGGTCAATGGGGATTCTTACACTAACCAAAAATGTCCTTAGTGAGAGCTGGAACTTTTTAAAGCTGACAGGCCTCCATAGTCTTCTGTGGTTGCATGTATGAGAAATGTATCGCGGTGAGAGCCCGAAAGCAAAGGCCTCCTGGCACGTGGGACGAATACTGAGGAAGCTGAGCTCTTTGGAAGCCTCATTAGACATTTAGGGGTGTCCTGTTTTCCCCCTCTCTGGACAGCTGGACAGCTAAATTGTTTGTGGATCAATAGTTTAGCTTCCTACTGGCTCAACAGAGTGAGTGAAGTGCATTTAAACTCAAGAAATCCCATTACACTTGGCAGAGATGGGAAGCATAGCACTAGGGGCCTCTGTAAGTACTATTGCTATGCCCATTATTCAATCTGGTTTGTTTATCTTCACTTCTTTTGCTGAGACCACTTAGCCATTTTAGACCCTTATTTAATTTTTTTGGTAAATCTTTTGATTTTAATATCCCATGAAATTCCTATTTTATGATTTTTGGAGATGCTTTGTGAATTTTTGTTTTAAATGTAAGTTTTTGCTGTACATCGCCAATGTTAGCGTGAATAGCTCCTCACCAGTTGTGAAATGTTGTAAGTTCAGCATCAAAGTTAATTCACTTACTCAAAAAGAGTT